>NC_046163.1:84062078-84364578 GCF_011064425.1 Rattus rattus | reverse complement strand
GCTGAATAGTAGTTAACACTAGGCTCTATGAAGTCTTTGATTATGAAACCAGTATCTTTGGAAATTTTGAGGTTGCAAAGTTGTAGCCCCTTAGGCATTTTAGGGCATAAGAATAAGCTTTTGTATTGCCCAGTTTGTCCTCAAATTTATTTATATAGACATGAATGACTTTCAGATGCTCATCTGTCCATCTTTTGAGTGCTGGTATTATAGAAGTGTGCCAATATGCTTGATTTTCAGTGCTAGGGTTAAAACCAGAGCTTCAGGCAGTTTCTCATTTGAGCTAAACCTTAAGCCATCATGTGTTAAAACTAATATGTGATACTTCATTAATAAAAAGAGGCACAGATCATTCTTGGCTGTTGTGTTTGTATAGAGGACTCTTTGTATTTAGATTTCTTAGTTATTCAGTGCATGCTGTTCATTCTAAAGATTTGTTGTCTTAATCACTGTAGACGCTATAGTACAAAGAGAAAGAAATTTATTTCTCCTGACTTTAGAGTCAGAAAGTACAATACGAATGTATAAATTGACCATCTGCTGAGGACCTACTTCCTAATCTGAAGATAGCTCTCCTCTTCTGTGACATCGTATGGTGAGCAGGAATGGGGGAGAAAAGAAAGAGAAGGGAAAAAATAGGATGAAATTAGAGAGGAAAATTTCTCCCCATTACTTTTTTTATTTGATATTTTATTTATTTATATTTCAGATGTTATACTCTTTCCTGATTTCCCCTTCGGAAAGCCTCTAATCCAGTCTCCCTCCCACTGCTTCTATGAGGGTCCTTCCCCATCTACCCAATCTTATTTCCCTGCCCTGGCATTTCCCTGCACTGAGGCATCGAGCCTTTCCAGAACCAAGGGTCTCATCTCCCATTGATGTCCGACAAGGTCATCCTCTGCTACATATTCGGCTGGACCCATGGGTCCCTCCTTGTGCACTTTTGGTTGGTGATTTCATTCCTAGGAGCTCTGGGGAGTCTGGTTGGTCGATATTGTTGTTTTCCCTATGGGTTGCAAATGCCTTCAGCTCCTTCAGTCCCTTCTCTAGCTCCTTTATTGGAGACCCGATTCTCAGCCCAGTGATTGGCTGTGAGCATATGCCTCTGTTCATTGTCAGGCTATAGCAGAGCCTTTCAGGAGAACGCTATATCAGGTTCCTGTCAGCAAGCACTTCTTGGTATCCCCAATATTGTCTGGGTTTAGTATCTGTATATTGAATGGATCCCAAAGGTTGGGCAGTCTCTGGGCTTTTCCTTCAGTCTCTGCTCCAGGATTTGTATCCCATGTTTCCTCATGTTACTATTTTTGTTCCCCCTTCTAAGAAGGTCTTAAGCATCCACTCTTTGGTCTTCATATTTCTTGAGCGTCAATGGTTTGTAAATTGTATCTTGGATATTGCGAGCTTTCGGGCTAATATCCGCTTATCAGGAATACCATTGTGTTCTCTTTTTTATCTTGAACACCGATAACAGATTTGTTGGCATCAAAGACTGGGGTTCCTAACATAACAAGCTGGCAATGATACACACACACACACACACACACACACACACGCACGCACGCACGCACGCACGCACGCACGCACGCACGCACGCACGCACACATTTATCTATCTATCTATCTATCTATTATTCAGTGTATTTACAGATGGGTTGAAAGACTGTTCTACTTCTCAAATGAAAATGGTCTTCTACTTATAATAAAGTAGGAGGCAAGTGGTAAGTATCACTGTGAAACCATAGTTGGAGTCTGGACCTCCCAATGGCTAGTTCCAATTTGTACTTCCTGTAAGTTGTCTTACAAGTTTTCAAGATCGTGTGAAGTCTCCTCAGGCTGACACACGCCTTTTCCTCCTTTCACAATAAATGCCTGAGGAAAATCTAATTTCTTATGGTCTATTTCTTCAACAGACAGTCACATAATTAATCCCTGCATCAGGAGTAAACCTCCAGAAACTAATATATTTCCAAGGCCAATTCAGCTCATGCCATTTCACTGGTTCTATACATTCAATGTATTAAGTTTAGAGTCTCACCACCCAAGATCAATTTTTCCACATCATATTTTGATTCCAGGAACTAAAAATTATAGTAATTTATATATTAATCCTTTCTACCTTCCTCTTTTTATTGTTCTCCTCCTCATCCTCCTCATCTTTTCTTCCTCTTCCTCCACTTTTTGAGGTATTAGTTTCTATATTGGTTGCTCAAACTTAATAACTATCCTGGGCTGCTCTGGAACTTTAGCTTCTCTAGCCTTAGCCTTTCTGGTATTAAACTGTAGCTGTGGAACTCTCTTTGGGTTTTGATAGTTCATTTCAATAGGAGTCATTAACTCTATTCAATAAAATGAGGTAAGAGAGATTAGTAATGATTGTGATTGGAAATATGGAACCCCTGAGGTTGTATATGAAAAAACAAGTCATAGGTAAAATTTACACTTCTCCTTCAAAGTCCAGAGACTTTTTTCCTACTTCATTATGATATCAACTAGCCAATGACATTACTCAGAATGTTCCTAACAAAAGACAAGTAATTAGAAAGTAAAGCTGAATCTTTGAAAACTTATTGGTAAAATTGGAAACTCTGTGATACTAGATTCCCATACAATTCAAGGGCAAACATTTCTTTCAGCAATTAGAAATACACTCTTCCTCCTTTCTCTCTCTCTCTCTCTCTCTCTCTCTCTCTCTCTCTCTCTCTCTCTCTCTCTCTCTGTTTAGATGTGTATGCCTGTGTCATGGGTTCCCATGAGATACAACCACTCAGACCACTCACATACGGCCAATTACAAATGTTTATTTTAGCTAGCTTAGAGTAAATGCAGCCATTTTGGATCTAAGTATACCCAAAAGCATTTAAAAGAAAAGGCTATTAAAGGCAAACGTCTTATCTGGGCATCTCTCTGTAGCTCAATGTAAGGAGGTGACAAAGTTGAGCCAAAAATTTCACAAGCCTACAGTTTAACAGTACCTAGGATAATTTAGTTCAGGTGTGTTGTCTTCAGGCTTCTAAAATAATTAGATAATTGTCCACGTAATTCTCCGTCAAGATCAAGTTCAAGCAAATCCAGAACTGGTCTCTTCAAGAATACAAAATGGAGGAACGAACCTCTGTACTCTCTTGTCCTGGAATATATGTGGAAGACAGAAGTAGATGTCAGTTGATTCTCAGGGAACATGTACCTTACTATATCAACTAACCTAGCTGACCAGCAAGCCCCAAAAATGCTTTGGTTTCTGTTCCTAGCACGAGAATATATGTGCATGTGGGTGAAACTTTCTACATGGGTCTTGAGGTCATCATGCTGTCAAAGTAAGTATCACTGGTTGAAATATCTCCTCAGATTGTCACATAAGCTTTTCTGTTGTCAAAGCGAGTTTTCAGGGTTTTAATTTAGTTTCCATTCACTTAGAATTAGACCTCAAAGATTGAAATAAACAGTCACAGGTTTGGTCTCACTTTATCATCAAACCTGGCATCAGAAATCACTTCCTTTATTGTTTCTGCCTCCTTTTTTTTTTCTTTTCTTTTCTCCTCCCCCATTGTATTCCAAGAATCATTTTGAGAACTCCAAACACTATCTTTGGGGGGGGGGGAAATCAGTGCTTGAACATTGATAATTTCCCAGATCCACCTGCCTAATACTGATGAGTAAGAGCTGAAATAAAAATGAGGGCAGAAGAGAGGAGATTTTGATAAGCTTTGTCTGTTATGTGTTTCTACCAAAGGTTGATACCAAACTATACAGCCTCTGCTAGATCCAAATCTCAGGATAGTGAAAGAAAAAAAATTAAAACCCATGCTATCAGTTTTAATACGATGTTCCCATTGAGTCTGTTATCTCATCCAAAATTCTCTGTTGTGGGAATTGAACTTGGAAAGAAATTGACTATCCTGCTGATAAGTTGGGCTTATATACTGATGCAGACACTCATACATGGACATGACCCTGAAAAGTTATGAGAGGAAATACTATGAAACATATCCAGAACAACTTTCTGGTCATCATTTGGCCCCCATAATACCATCAGTATGCATACTCTAACCCTGTCTAATCACAGTTGAAAAGGACTAGGAAACCATTTTAAAGTCATGTCTAGTAGGAGGATCCCACAAGTGGAATATCACCATCAGAGACACAACCACAAAAGAAACAGAAAGTACTATTCTCTCACAACTTGTGACACTTTCCTTGTCCTTATGATAGGCTGCTAGCATGGAAGTGCAGACTCCTCCATGCTGACACAGTCAGTGCTCCTCTGCAATACTCAAGTATGAGAATTAAGAGCTGTGAATTGAGCTGTTGGAATGGTAGAAACTCTAACTGGCAATGACATTCCAGTGGCCCTTAATATTGAATCAACCTTAAGAGTGTGTCTTAGATTTCCTCTCCCTTGAACTCTCATTGAAACCAGTGTACAGGCCTTTCCTATATCACATATTAAAACTGGAAGCTAAAGTAGAAGGACTAAAAGTCTGAGTCAAACCTGGTTACGTAATAAGACATGGTTTCTCAAATGCCAACAAAAGATTTAAAGTTCTGTAAATGAGTTTCCGGATTATGCCAATAGTTGACACTCCAGGGTATACTAATCACATAAGTTGTTTTATGAGAAAGTAGGAGCTCAAAGTATGAAAGAACAGGTGTGGAGTATCATTCTGTTGTCTACTCAGAAGGTATTTGTCATAACTCTACAAGAGTTTGTCTCATGCACTGTACTGTGCACTGACAGGAAGATTCACAATAATTGATAGAGGATAAATATTAGATAGATATATATGATAAACAGATTTCCATTATTATACATACACATATTCATATATGATACATTTAATATGGGTAAGTTTGGGAATAAATTTAGCAAGATCATATTACAGAACCATTATCATGAATATGTACATGTGAATTGGTTCACAAGCTTATGTAGCCTTCTCTTTTTTTGGCTTCATTAACTATTTTGTACAGGGGTCTTACCTTAGACACATACATTAGCTACCCGCCCCTAGCTGTGAGCTTTGTCCTCATAGAAATTTTACATCTTACCATAGATTTAATAACAGAAAGACAAGTTCTGCTGTCAACTTTCAAACAGTAGCTCTCTGATTTACAGGGAAGAAAGCTTTATTTTTTCTCAGAAGAGCAAAGGCATTCTCTTTCTTTAGTGGAGTGTGAAAAGATGAGTTTGTCTACGTAGGTATTTCAATCTTCTGAAGTATACAGCATATGGCCCAGTGGCATATATGAAGCTGATGCAGCTTCAGTATAAATATGAAAACAAACCTGGAACATACTTGTCAACAGTTACTTTGTCATCCCTTATCCTCCATTCAGGTGAAGCTACAAAAATACAATAACAATGGAAAGCTTTGGTGGGGACCATATGTGTTCACTAATTTAATTCTTTTAGCCTTTATGAATAACGACTTGATTACATCACTCAAGTCAATGGGAAACAAATCCATACATCTATTTGGCACATGGTTGATGCTGTGGTTTGAATATAAAACATTCCATCATGACCTTGTGTTTTTGAAAACTTGGTTTTCAGATGGTTGTTTGGGAAGTTTGCGGCATGTTTAGGAGAAAGAGCCTCTCTCTAGAGAAAGTAATCTACTGACAGGAGGTGGACTTGAAATCTCCATAATCCTGTCTCATTTCTAGGTCACTTTCTATTTCCCGATTGTGTATTCAATGTGACCAGCAGGCCTCTGTGCCTCCTGCCATGCTTTCATAAGTATTATGGACTGTATCCCCTCCAAATCTGCATGAAAAGAAATCGTTTATTATGTTTATTATTTTACTTTCATGTATTGTCAAGACAGTGAAAAAAATAACAGTTGAGAAACATGCTTTCTTTAGTTTCTAGCAATAATTAAACCACACAATCATACTTTCCATATAAAATCTGCTCCACTGTTTGTATAAACGTCAGGGTTCTTATTGGTATCAGAAAATGTTGGATTACTTATTAATGAAGCATCTTTCTAAATCAAAGATGATTGGTTTTTGATGTAGGCATGGGCAGGACAAGAAGATTTGAGGAATGTTATACTTATACATAACTTTTTCAACGTACAGTTTTGGTGTTTACAACTCTGAAAAATCTTCATATTGATGGAAGAAAGTAAAAATAATTTATAGCAAATCATAATGGTTTATCAAAGACAAATTATAAGAGAATATAATAAAGAATGCTCACTTTCAGTTTTTAATTTTGTGTATATGTGGTATAGCATGTATGTGTATATGTATGTATTATGCATGCATGTACATCTGCCACAGAACATATGTGGAGTGAGTACCTTCAGTAGTTAGTTGTCTCCTGCTACATTGCAGAATCTAGGGATTAAATTCAGGTCTAGAAGGCTGAGCATGGGGCTCTACCCATGGAACCACCTCATTTTCTCTACACCTTAATTTCTGAGACAGAATTTGAGCCTGCAATCATATTTAGCTAGGTTACTGGACCAATGAGCATCAGGATTCTTTCACACATGTCCTTTAGTGCTATGATTATACATTTTGCACTTCTGTGCTAGGCTTTTTACGTGGGTTCAAGAAATTGACCGCAGATTCTCATGCTTGCCTAATGATCACTTTCCTGTGTAAGCCAACTCCTATCTCCTAAAACTAGTTATTTTGAGAAAAAAAACTTAAGAGAGGGATGAAGTGCCATGGTCATAGTGTCCTACATATCCAGGTTTTGATACTGTTATTGTCTGGTTCTTAGTGTTGTTCTTCTAACTGAACCTCTAGTAGATGAAGGAGTTAATTTAGACATTATCCATAATACTTTTGCCCAAGAATAATAAAGTGTAAGTAATAAGAGACAGACAGGATATGAGGGACAAGAGGAAAAGAAGAGAGGAGAGGGGTATTTGTCTGCCTCTAGATAGAGAGGACACAGATGTGAACCATGGGTAAATTGCAGTTTATAAAGGTACAGGGGTAGCCTTATTTTAGAATGAGGTGTTGGATTTTAATTGGGCATAATAATTAGGTAAAACACAGGGAAATTTTGATTGATGGATTTCAATACTTGATAACTGGACCTTGGTAGTCAGCCTAAAAAAGTGCCAAATAAGGAAATAGACCTTGGAAACTAGCTTTTAGGAATGTAATTTAAAAGTTTTTACCAAGGCTGAAGGAATATGAGAGAAGGGAAAATTCTGCCACAGCCATATTTCCAGTGCTCTGGTTGGCTAGAGTCCTTTCAGTGAATCCACAACAGACCAAGACATGAATACCACCAACACCCATCTTGGTGAACCAGTGAGTTTTGTTGAAATTGTTTTCAGGAACATGCATGAAGAATTACTTTCAGGAGAAGAAATGACTCAGATAGCTGAATCATCAAGCCCTATCCCAGCGTGGATGATAGCTCATGAGTAAAATCTGGGAAACCTAGAGCACACTGTATAGCCCGAAGGCAGATCAACAGGTTGAATAATGCCCTTTCTGCATTATTTATTTTATGTAATCTTCTCTACATTTTCCTCAGTTGTGTTTTTCTGTGATGGATTCACTGAATCAACAAAATTTTTCCTTGATGAGGGGTGAGGACTTCACTTACCTGTGCATATAAGGGCAAATATTTAGAATGAAGTTAGGAATCATGTTGTTTTAATGAAGTGGTGGTTTTATGTTCTCCAGGATGTCTGACCACATTAGACCTGGTTAGTGGACAAAGTTAAGAGTAAACATTCTTAACCACCAAGCCATCTAATCAGACCATGTGTAAGTTTTGCAAATAAACATCAATCACAAATGAACAGAAAAATGAACTACACATATAGCTAGACTGTAATGATTCATGTTGGCAAAACTTTATGATTGCATAAAGAGTAGGAAGTATAAGAACAAGGAAGGAGGGGTTGGGGATTTAGCTCAGTGGTAGAGCACTTGCCTAGAAAGCGCAAGGCCCTGGGTTCAGTCCCCAGCTCCGAAAAAAAAAAAAAAATAAGAACAAGGAAGGGTCTTGGAGTAGGATAGTTTTGGAACTGAATTTCTGGATAATTTCTAACTACTAGGTGATTGAATGATTGAAAGATAGGTAATTGAGTGATTTGAAGATTTATTTCCTTATAGGTTTTCCATACTGCACAACTTTTTCTTTTAATTTTTCAACTGGTGGTGATGATGTTATGTGTTTTGTGTAGTAACTGGCCTCAAATAACATGAACCATTATTTCAGTATAGCACCTTTCCTTTTATGAGAGTTTTGTCAGATATCTTACAGTTCACAGTGAGCATAAACATGTTGAAAACTAGAACATCATGATATTATTAACATTTAAATCTTTGGATGTCATGCGCATGCTGCATTCCTCACTCAGAAAATTTAACTGGGTACTATGATAGGGAAAGGAACATCCTAAAGCATAGTATTTTGTACTTACGAAAAATTCTAAAGCCTGAGAAAGGACTGTCACCACATTAGAATACTGTCAGGGAAACAGGAGTCTTTGTCTTGTCTTGTTTTGTTTTGTTGTTATTGTTGACATTTCCCAATAACCTGAATGGAAAAGCATCCATGCTTCTGTTGATATGGCTTGGTACTATATAACTCACTGAGTTTCCTTCTCTCTTCAGACATTTGTTGGAAACATGAATGCTGAGAGTGTGGTTCACATAAGCTGCTACACTCCATGAGAGCTTGCTTTCTTTGGTTTGTGCTCATGGAGTGGAATCCAAATGGAAATATTGGCAGGAGAGTGGAGGTCTATAGATGTTCTTACAGTAAGTACCCACTTGTCCCAAGTCACATAGCTGTGTGGGTGAATGATGTTGCTTATGGAATAATAGATTATTTATGTTGAGAATTAAGTGTGTGTGTTTATGTCTATGTTCATATGAGTGGGTGCCAAAAGCAGCTATACAGAAATCTCCAATGTTCCTGAGGAGCATCTTTTGACCCAGAGTTTTTCACTGGTTTGCATTATCCAGCTGAGCCTGTGATGACTGACCAGTAGCACACAAAGGTCTTGACATCTCCATTTCCATACTTCTGGGATTATTAAATGCATGGTATTTGTACAGAAACAGACCGGTATATCAGTGGAATAGGATTGAAGACCTGGAAATAAACCCATACACACATATGGACACTTGGTTTTTGATATAGAAGCTAAACAATATAGTGGATAAAAGAAACTATCTTCAACAAATGGTGATGGTCTAACTGGTTGTCTGCTTATAAAATATTGTTATTTGATTCATCTTATCTCCTTGTACAAAGTTCAAGTCCAAGTGGATCAAGGACCTCAACATAAAACCAGAGTGAATCTAATAGAAAAGATAGCGGGAAACAGTCTCAAACACATTAGAACATGAGAAATTTTTCTGAATAGAACACCAATGGCTCAGGTACTAAAGTTAAAAATTGACAAATGGGACCTGAGGAAAGTGAAAAGCTTCTGTAAGGCAAAGGAAACAGATAATGGGACAAAATGGCAACCTACAGATTGAAAAAATACCTTTACTAACACTATACCCGATAAAGGGTGAATATCTAAAATGTGCAATGAACACAAGAAGTTAGACATTAGAAAACCAAATAACCCAATTTAAAAAATGGGGTACAGAACTACAGAGAATTAAGTAATTAACTCAGTTAATAAGAGTTAATTATTAACTGAGCAATCTCAAATGACCGAGAAGCACTCAAAGAAATGTTCAACATCTTCTTTCAGTCCTCAGGTCAATGCAAATCCAGACAAGCGTGAGATTCCATCTTACACAAATCAGAGTGACTAAGCTCTAAAACTGTTACAAAAGATGCTTGTGAGAATGGGAGAAAGAGAAACACTTTTCTAATGCTGGTGGGATCTCAAACTGGTACAACCACTTTGGAAATATCCATCTGTTTTAAATGACTTCATTTAATAATTTATAGGCACATTTAACTTAAAATTTCCTGTATCACCTATCAATTTTAGAGTTCTATACAATCAACAAACTTATGCTCCTAGATCCTCAGTACTCTGCACAGGTAAGGTCAATTTCACTCAATAGTAAATGAATGTTTAAGGGTCAGTTTCTTTAAAGTAGTAATAATGCCATAAGCAGCTTAGGCAAGGTGGGTCTTGGACAAACTTTGCTCTCATATTCCCTCGTGCTCCTGCATTTATACCTGGAAGTATTCAATCATGTGATATAAAACATTTACTTGGAAGAAAAAGATAATAATCTTTTGACAGGAGATTAGTTTTTCATTGTCAAAGTCAAAAAAGCAGCAACCTACATTTTCATACATACGTAAGAGGCTTGAGGGGAAAAGTTAAATTGTTGCCAGGAGCAATCGCTCCTACACACCTCTCCCCTGTCCCTCACCTGCACCTTCATACTTAATTATGTGTAAGAATCACTTCTTCCTATTAGTTTTTAAAATACCTCTGGAACACAGAGTGTAGCTCTACTAAAAAATGCATGCATGGATGAACTAAGTCCATTTTCCATGACCAGCACCTTAATCCTAGCACTTACTCAGAATGTAAAGACAGAATGATCAGAAGCTCAAGGTCAACCTCAACTACATAGCCAGTTCAAACCTATTATGCAGCAGATCCTCTGTCTCAAAAGAAGACAATATAAAAATACCTACTTTGACCACAAGTGAATTTCAGTTGTTTATTAATAGATGTCATAAAGAGCCAGAAGTTAAGCCAATTGTCTCAAACTCTATGTCTTATGTAACTATTATGTGCCTATTCTTGAGATATTTACGTTATAGTTTCCCCTATTCTTTCCTTAATTCTATTCAGGTACGCATCTTGTTGCTAATTTAGTAGAAGGTGGTTGAGATTTTATATTCCTGGTCCTATATTATTTTGATATCTTCCATCAAGTCATCTGGAGACTTTGGGACTTATTAAATTTTATCTGGAGTTTCTATTTGAATTTCTTTTCTGTGGAAGTCTAATCAATTTTTTTAAAGCATTGTAAATTCTGATAACTCATAATGATGTGACAGGCTCCTCAGACTCAATAATAACTACAACCCTCTTTTTATACCACAGATTCCTCCCTTTACACAAGACCTTTCTCCTACCTCATTAATTACTGCCAAGAGATATCATTGAAAATTCATCACCTTCTTAGCCAAATTCATGTTTTCTTTTACCGAACAAGTTCCTTATAATCATCTCTGCTTCACCTGCCTTCTTTCCTATTGTTGTTATTATCCAAAGTCATTTTTCACAGCAGCAGAGATTACAAAGTTGTAAATTTCACTTTTGAGTAATAATATCAGTACAATCTTATCATGACAATGATGGGAGGCATTGTGCACAGCCAGGAAAGTCTTGGAGGTGTGGAAGACAGGACAACAGGGAAGATGTGATACTTGGAGGCCCCAGATCCCACTTTGTAAATTTAGCACTTACTAGACAGAGCTGGACAGTCTCAACAGATCATTGCATGTACTTCACTCAGGAGATAAGAAAAAGTAAATTCAGATGTATTCTAATATTAATTCAGCATAGGGGGTCTTTATTTTTAAAAATGATTGAAAGTCCTGAGAAGATAAATGTGCATATTTCTAGGTAACAGAAGTTTAGTGCACAGAATCCCTTAAGATTTCTGCTTTAATCCATGATCATTTTATAGTGTTTCTAATCAATTGAGAAACTGAATAATTGTCAAGCATTGATATACTAGTCCATTGTACTTTGCTGCTGTCTTTTGGTTATGAAGGTACAGGAGACCACTCTAGTTCTATAGAAATGTAGACTGCCAGAAGCTGCCAGAAGATGTCAGTGGAATGCCAATGAATAGGGAAAGAACATAGTAAGCATTCCCTGCAAACCGGAGGACCTGAGTTTCATTCCCAGATCCCATGTTTAGAAAAACGGTTAGCTGGTTTGTTCACATCTGTAATCCTATGGATTGGCAGGTAGAGTCAGGCAGACCCCTGGGGACTACCTGGCAGCCTGTGTACTCACCTTCTTTTTGAATTCCAGTTGAGTGAGAGACTTTGTTTCTAAATCCAAAACCCAAGGTTATATTTTCTAACCTCCACATACACTGTGCACCCAGATGCCCCTTTATGCACACAAACATGTACACACACACACACACACACACACATACACACACACACACACATACACACACACACACACACACACACACACACACTTACACACCTACATATTCATACATGCCAAAAGGCAAAATCAAACACATTATAACTGGGGGTTTGAAGGAACCTAGTTCATGGAGGGAAAGCTAGGGAAGGGTAGGAAGCCACAGTAGCCAATCACTGCATTGAGTCCAACATCTCCTAGTCCCATGGCAATGTTTGCATACCCACTGTCGTTAAAGGGAAAACTAGGAGCTTTCTGCTCCAATTTTGAGGCTGCTGTTTAAATGTCAAGTGAATGTCCTTCCTGGATTGTCCTGCACCTGAGGAGTCCACTGAGAATGGTGCAAACAAAAGGCACAACAAAAATCTGTATGATTCTATTTTAACGGGTTTCTTCTCTATTCTCAGCCTTTGCCACAAGCATCCATTTCCTTCCCATGATTTGTGAAAAATATTTGCAAGAATTTGCCCTCTTGATGAGACCTTTGTCCATGCCTAAATGAGTGCCCACCTCTCATGACTAACAATGTTGTTCTTTTCATTTGAAGCCTTATCTCCCAGTTTGTCTAACAATTTACTACTCCGTTTCTTTTGCCCCTACCTAGTTATTTATATCATATTGTTTTACTCCCATCAGACCCTTTGGAGAAATGAATTGTATGAAGCATATTAACACTTCTCTTTATTACATACCATTCCATCATGTTGATTCATTTTTATCCACAATGTTGTGTGTGATTCTCTAGATGTCTTCATTCATCATATTTGTCAAATTTACAATAGAGATATGAGACCAACATGAATTTAGAATATTCCCAAGATATAATTGGAGAAATGGTTTAATTGGTAATGCACTTGCAATGAAGGTATAAGGACCCAGTACTTAGAACTCATGTGAGGGGAAACTTTGTCTGAAATAAACTGGGTATAATGGTATATTTCCTGAGGGACATAGACAAAAAGGTCCCCTGGGGCATACTAGTCTACTGTCAGAATAAATGTTTCCTTCAAAAAAAAAAAAATAAGCCACATTGATTGTCCTTTGGCATCCAAATGCTCTTGTGTGAACACACTGATACACACACACACACACACACACACACACACACACACACTCTGAAAATAAGAGACAATAAATACAATACATACTGTGAATTCAGGGATAAATAAAAGGAAACAATTTACTAAGGAAGTTCTCTAATGATTTCTATGATCTTTATAATTTGTGAGAAGATTAATGACACTGTAAATTTTAAATATATCCACAGATCTATGGATCTGTGATCAAAAGTATCCAGAAAATTCTAATTTTAAGAAGCTAGCAAGATGATTCCCAGTGTCCAATCATCAAATGGTATATATGAGACTTGGTGGTGCATACCTGGAATTCCTATACTTAGGAGGTGGAAGCAAGAGATTTAGAAGATGAAACAGGTTTACAGTTACACAGGAAGTTTGAGGACAACTTTGTCTACTGCAGACTCCTTTTCTGAAAAATAAGAAATAGTACAGTAAGAGGGAAGCAGGATAAGAGAAAGAGAAGGAGTCAAGGAGGGAGGCACAGAGAGAAGGAGGGACAATGAGGGAGGATGAAAAGAAAATATGTGGGAGGGTGAGTAGACAGATGGATAGATGGGTGGACTGATGGGTGGATGAATGTCTGGCAATAAGAGTTCAAACCATAGGTGCTTGTGTTAGGATTGCAATCTGGAGTTTGGCTTTTAGTTCTTTTAACTTTTCCTTTCAAATTGTCTTGATCCATTTTCTATTTATGTCTCCTGCTCATCAAATATAGGAAGTCCTGAAATTTTCTTAGAAGTGTTGTCTTTAAGCTTTGAAAATTTACTGTGAAAACATTCTTTGTACTGAGGGAACATCTTAGGTAATCTGAGTTGTTGATTATGCCTGGACAAGTCATAGAATAAGTGGGGGGATTAGTCATAGTTCAAGGTAACTGTAAAAAAAATTTTTGGTTTATGGATAACAAACCAAAGACTTCAGGTTTTCAGTGCTATCACATTCTCTAAATAAAGTTTTTATTTTAATGTAGTATAATATGACAAAGTGTTTAAAATATATTAATACTGAAAATCTTATTTACTCTTAATAGCTAAAGAGTCCAAGTGCCACTAATTGTCTCAAGGTGAATAATTATTTTTTCCTGTCAGAGCTGAACTTCAGCTTTCTGGTTCTGAGACACAAACATCCTACTTCCAGGCTCTTACCAGAGTTGTACTTTATACCACTTGGGAGTTCAAATTGACTGAGTCCGAAAAGTCCCGCTTTTAGCTGGCTTGTTGACAATCTTCCAAAACTCATGAAATATGCAAGAATTTGCTGTGAGAACTCTGTATTTCTCAGAAAATAAGTTTGACAACTGGGTCAGCAATTATTGGGTCAGTAAGAATGGAGTCTCATTGGAATTCTGGAGCTGCTTAAGGAAAAAAGTGACTTGGGAGGATTTGCTTTGGCCTGCAAGGTCAGCTGCAGGAAATATACCACTTACCCTTACTGAGGGATTCTCAGGACAATGATTTGCATAGTCATCCTATTTTAGAAAATCTGCCAATGAGTCATTAATGAAAAAATCCCACAGATTACATTGAATTGATTGTACAATAATGAGACAGTAAAAGCCAATTTTGAGACAGAGAAATATTATTCATTCCAATAAGTAGTGATCAGTTTTGTTCCAGGTCACTGTCATTGTGGGTAAAATAATAAACTCTCAGTAGTGGTATGCCAGTTAACCTTGTGCACAGAACAGAAAAAGAACAAAGGGACCCAAATGGTCCTTGGAATACCTCAAACATCAAAGTCTCCTAGGAGACTCCTTAATATTATCATCTGTGTGTCCATGCTGTGAGAAATATTGATACTCACTTCATAAAAGTACAAGAGACTTGCTGTAAGGAAAACAGAGTGATTCATCTTATTATTTTGCAATATTTATTATCAGCTCAGAATGACAGGCACACTAAGAAAATCAGGCAACATTTCGAAACAGAACACAAGATCTTCCCTTCCTCTTTTTCCTCCCTTTCTGTCTCATTGGCTGAGTAATTCTTTTTCTACAATCCTGTACTTAAGTTCATCTCCATGTTCTATAACCCACTTATTTTAGAGATTGTCTGCATGTAGTCTGCTTAGTTACCTCGGCTGTTAGTAACTATGTACAATATCCAGGGTCATCAGGCTGATAGAGTTTGAGTAGTGGTTGCTAGTTTATCATCTCTTGAAGTGAAAGTTTCTAGTTGTGTCACTGGATGCACACTCACATGGTAGTTTGCAGAGGCCAACTCATGTGTTGTTTCGGTGAGGTAAGACTTGTGGGAGCACATGTGATTTAGAAAGAGTATAAATAGTACTCAACAGACAGCAGCAGGGTTATTGGATAACAAGCTGTGCAATTCTTTGGTGGTCCCATGTCTTCGATTATCTTCAGTTTAAGAGAGGCGTGACAGAAAATTTCTGACATTCCAGCTGGTCCTCATTGCTCCTGATAACTGGAATAGATTCAGTAAAGGCTTGGTAATTTCTACTGGAGCTTTCCATACTCATATTTGGTGACATTTGAACAAGATTTTTGGTATTCTGACCATACTGAACAGAATGACTGGTATCCTGAAAAATGGAGATTGATGTTACCCCTGTGAACTATATCACTCCTGGTTTCTGCCTACACCGTGAGGTGACCCAGTCGCACAACTCTCTATACCCAGATCCCCGGGGGGAGAGAACAGGACTCTCAGAAGAGCAGGCAATCCTGAGACCTCAGGGGAGACCGCCATTCCTGCTCATGTTCCTAGACCAAAAGGAACACACCTGGAGCCCTCTGGACACAGGTACCTAGGAACAGACAGGGAGAGGATCCTTCCAGGTTCTGCCTGCACCTAGAACGGACCTCGTGACGCAGCTCTCCATACCCAGATCCTGCTGGGATAAAGCCATCCTCCAGGAGTGCTGACACACAGTCTTATTGGATGATCAAGCTACTGTCAGAGACAGCAAGACCATCTAACACAGAGATAACGAGATGGCAAAAAGCAAGCTAAGGAACCTAAGTAACAGAAACCAAGACTATTTGGCATAATCAGCCCTTAAAGAAGAAACACAATTTCCCTTAAAGAATTACAAGAAAACACAATCAAACAGGTGAAGAAATTGAACAAAACTATCCAGGATTTAAAGATAGAAATATAAACAATAAGAAATCATAAAGGGAGACAACCCTGGAGATAGAAAACCTAGGAAAGAAATCAGGAGTCAGAGGCACAAACATTACCAAGAGAATACAAGAGATAGAAGAGATAATCTCAGGGGCAGAAGCTACCATAGAAACATCAACACAACCATCAAAGAAAATGTAAAACACAAAACATTGTTAATCCAAAACATCCAGGAAATCCTGGACACGAGGATAAGATCAAACCTAAAGATTATCGGTGTAGAAGAGAACAAAAATTCCCAACTCAAAGGGCCACTAAATATTTTCAAAAAACTATCGAAGAAAACTTCCCTAACCTAAAGAAAGAGATGCCCATAACCATGAAGAAATCTATAGAGCTCCAAATAGATTAGATGAGAAAAGATATTCCCTCCATCACATATTAGTCAAAACACAAAATGCACAAAACAAAGAAAGGATATTAAAATTAGTGAGGGTATAGGTCAAGAAACAGAGGCAGACCTATCAGTATTACACCAAACTTCTCATCAGAGACTATGAAAGCCAGAAGATCCTGGGAAGATGTCATATAGACCGTAAGAGATCAAAAATGCCAGCCCAAGCTACTAGACTCAGAAAACCTCTCAATTAACAAAGATGGAAACACAAAGATATTCCATGAAAAAAAAAGTTTCCCAATATCTTTCCACAAATCCAGTCCTATAAAGGATAATGGATGGAAATCTCCAACACAAAGAGGGAGAGTATGCCCTAGAAAAAGCAAGAAATTAATCATCTCTAAACAAACTCAAATGAAGAGAGCCACACAAACATAAATTCACGTCAAACAACAAAAATATCAGGAAACAGCAATCACTATTCCTTAATATCTCAATATTAGTGGTATATATTTTTCAATAAAAAGACATAGACTAACACAATAGATACCTAAAGAGGATATAGCATTTTGATACACACAGGAAACACACCTCCGTGACAGAGACAGATACTACCTCAGAGTAAAATGCTGGAAAACAATTTTCCAAGGAAATTGTCCCAAGACACAAGCTGGAATAGCCATTGAAATATTGAAAAAAATCGATATTCAACCAAAAGCTATCAAAAAAGATAAGGAAGGACACTTCATATTCATCAAAAAAAAAATTCACCAAGATGAACTCTCAATCCTTAATAACTATGTTCCAAATGAAAGGAAACCTACATTAATAAAAGAAATCTTACTAAATCTCAAAGCTCTTATTTCATCTCACACAATAATAGAAGGAGACTTCAATACTGTGCTCCCATCAATGGACAGATCCTGGAAAGAGAAAATAAACAGGAACACAGTGAAACTAACAGAATTCATGAACCAAATGGATTGAATTTACATCTGTATAACACTTCATCCTAAAACAAAAGAATATATATTCTTCTCAATGACTTATGGTATCTTCTCTAAAATTGACCATGTAATTAGTCATAAAATGGGCCTCAATAGATACAAGAAGATTGAAATAATCTTATGCAAACTATCAGATCACCATGGACTAAGGTGGTCTTCAATAAAAAAATGACAGAAAGTCAACATATACAAGGAATCTGAAGAATGCTGTGCTAAATGATAAATTGGTCTAGAAAGAAATAAGGAAAGAAATTCAAGTCTTTTTAGAATTTAATGAAAATGAAGGAAAAGCAACCGAAACATATGGGACACAATGAAAGCAGTGCTAAGAGAAAAACTCATAGCTCTGAGTACTTCCAAATGGACACTGGAGCGAGCATACACCTGCAACTTGACAGCAGACCAAAAAGCTCAGGAACAAAAAGAAGCAAATATACCCAAGAAGAGTAGAAGTCAGGGAATAATCAAACTCAAGTCTGAAATCAACCAAGTAGAGACAAAAAGAACTATACTAAAAATCAACAAAACCAGGAGCAGGTTCTTCGAGAAATTCGATAAGATGGATAAACTCTTAGCCATACTAATCAGATGACATGAAGACAATATCCAAATTAACAAAATCAGAAATGAAAAGAGAAATATAAGAAGTGAATTTGAGGAAATTAAAAAATCATCAGATTCTAGTGCAAAAACCTACATTTAACAAACCTGGAAAATCTTGAAATGGACAATTTTCTAGACAAATGCCAGATAAATGTTAACTCATGATCAGAAAAACTAATTAAAGGGTCCCATAACTACTAAAGAAATAGAGGCAGTTATTAAAAGTCTCGCAGCCAAAAAAAAAAAAAAAAGGGGGACCAGGACCAGAAGGGTTTAGTGCAGAATTCTATCAGACTTTCATAGAAGACCTAATACCAATACTGTCCAAATTTTCTTGACAATAGAAACAGAAGAAGCACTGCCCAATTCCTTTTATGAAGCCAAAATTACTCTTATGCCTAAACTGCACATAAACTCATAAATGAGAACATCAGACTAATGTCCCTTATGAATATTGCTGCAAAAATACTTAATAAAATTCTTGCAAACTGAATCTAAGAACACATCAAAATGATCATCCATCATGATCAAGTAGGCTTCATCCAAGGAATTCAGGGATGGTTCAATAAATGGAAATCTATAAATGAAATCCACTATGTAAACAAATTTAAAAAAAAAACACATGATCATCTCATTAGATGCTGAAAAGCATTGGACGAAATTCAACACCCTTCATGTTAAAAGTGTTGTAAAGATCAGGAACTCAAGGCCCATACCCAAACAGAGTAAAAGCAGTATACAGCCAACCAATAGCCAACACCTTACTAAATGGAGAGAACCTTTAAGCAGCTCAACAAAAATCAAGGAATAGACAAGTCTGCTCTTTTACTACATATTCAATGCAGTACTAGAAGTCATAGCCAGAGCAATCACACAACAAAGGGAGCTTAAAGGGATATAAATTGAAAAGGAAAAAGTAAAAATATCCCTATTAGCAGATGATGTGATAGTATACTTAAGTGAACCCAAAAGTCCCACCAGAGAACTCCTAAGCCTGTTAAACAACTTCAGCAAAGTGGCTGGATATATACTTAACAAAAAGCAAATCAGTAGCCTTCCTTTACTCAAAGGATAAATAGGTTGTGAAAGAAATTAGGAAAATGACTCCCTTTAAAATAGTCAAAAAATAATATAAAATACCTTGGTGTGACTCTAAACAAACAAATGAAAAATCTGTATAATAAGAACTTCAAATTTCTGAGGAAAGAAATTGAAGAAGATCTCAGAAAATGTAAAGATCTCCCATATTCATGTATTGGCAGGATTAATATGGTAAAACTGGCTATTTTGCCAAAAGCAATCTACAGATTCAATTCAGTCCCCATCAAAATTCCAACCCAATTCTTCAAAGAGTTAGAAAGAGCAATTAGTAAATTCATTTAGAATAATAAAAAACCCAAGATAATGAAAACAATAAAAGAACTTCTGGGGGAAATCACCATCCCTGACCTCAAGCTATATTACAGAGCAATACTTATAACAACTGTATGGTGGTAGTGGTACTGAGAGAGTCAGGTAGAACAGGGGAATAAAATTGAAGATCCAGAAATGAACCCACAGACCTATGGTCACTTGATCTTTGACAAAGGGCTAGAAATAGCATATTCACAAATGGTGCTGTTTCAACTGCAGGTCAGCATGTAGAAGAATGCAAATCAATCCATTCTTATTGCCCTGTACAATGGTCAAGTCCAAGTAGATAAAGGACCTTCACATTAAACCAGATACACTAAAATTAATAGAAGAAAAAGGGGGGAAAGAGTTAAATACATGGGCACTCTGCAAAATTTCCTGAACAGAACTTTAATGATTTACACTCTAAATTTGTTACATATGCAGCAATATCCATGTGAAGCACAGGATGGCCTTGTTTGGGTACCAATGGGAAAGAAGCCCTTGTTCCTGCCAAGCTGCATCCCCAATATAGGGGACGTGGGAAGTGTGGTAGGTAGATGGGTGTGGGAACACCCTCATAATAGAAGAGGGAGGGGATGAGGTTGGAGTTTATGAATGGGAAACTGGTAAAGGGGATAACATTTGAAATATAAATAAAAATATCCAGTAAAAAAAGTTTAAAAATATAAATAAATAAAATCCTAACAAAACAATCAAAAAAAGAACTATTACTACACATACACATTTTTCCTATTTACCATCTGTTTACAGCTACCTTTGGACAGTGTGCTAGTAGGGGATTTGAAGCATTTAAAAATCCGGGTTAGGGCTGGGGATTTAGCCCAGCGGTAGAACCCTTACCTAGGAAGCGCAAGGCCCTGGGTTCGGTCCCCAGCTCCAAAAAAAAAAAAAAAAAAAAAAGAACAAAAAAAAAAAATCCGTGTTAATTTAGGTTTTAAAATATCAAAACATACAGTCTCCCAGTGCTTTCTGTTCATTTGTATCTGGACCGAAGATGATTTAAAGTATTTTCATTTTGATAATGAGCTAACATTTTTATTTCCTACATATGCCCATAATTAGTTCAATGAGGTCCTAAATACTGTACCAAAGAAGGGGTGAAGGTTCCATATGGAAACCATAACAACCTCTCCAAGTTCAATGAGCTTTCTGGATATTTTCCTCAGCAATGAGGCCTTGTTATCAGTTTCAGTTTAAAGAGCTCAACCTGGGTTTACATTTTCCCACTGTGTTTAGCGATTTCTACAAGAAACCCTTGTTCAACAACTCAACTAAATGCATTGCAGACCTGCCACTGGGAGACTTAACTGTTGACAAAAGGAGGCAGGTTCATATTCTGTATCCCCTATTACTAGAAGTTCTCACTAGGGTCATCATCATAGATTCCAGGGAGTTTCCACTGCACTAGGATTCCATATAACTACCCAAATGTTCTCCAATTCCAGGTGACTCTCCCTGCATGTTAACCCTCCATCTCTCCCAAACTGATTAATTTTGTTCCCATTCCTTCAGGCCCAGAAGTTCACATGCACAATTCAATTCCCCTTCCTTGGGAGATCCATGTAAAAACCAAATGGGTGGTCACATATCTGTAGTATCAGCAATCCTGCAGACAAATTAGAAAAAGAAATGGAACTACCTGGAAGCTTATGAGCCAGCTCAGTTGGAGTACACATCATAGGCAGAGGTAGAAACAATAAAAAAAAGATGGAACCTACTGTGAATAAAATGTGGAAGGAGAGCACACTGACTCCTAAAAGTTGCTTTCCGTTCTGTATCTGCATACAACAGCTCTCTCTCTCTCTCTCTCTGTGTGTGTGTGTGTGTGTGTGTGTGTGTGTGTGTGTGTGTTTGTAAAGACACAGTCTTTACAAACCATAAACCAATAACTATTAAAAATAAGAGCTCAAAAAAAAATAAGAGCTCATCTCTAACATTGATGCATCTTATTTTATGCTATATTTTCTTTTGTTATCTTATATCTTGACAGAGAATGGACCAAAATTTTTCACGATAAGTAAAGTTTCTAAATATTCACAACCAGATCCTATCTGCAAATTAAAATCCAAATAAGCAGTCATAGCAGAATTGTAATAATATCCAAAGCTGAAAATCTTATGTGTGTTTTATTTCTTTTTTAATGGTATCAGTAGAAATGATAAGCTGTTATTACCATCTTAAATCTGCTTATCTAGTCACATTGAGGATGTTAAGCATCTCCCTGATTTCTGGAGAAAAGATTAAGTATTCAGGGGATGAACTTAATTCTTCTTCAAAACTTCTCTTGGACTTCTGCTTCTCAATGGCTGTAGCAATTCATGGGCAAAAATAGAATTGCAAATATTTGGCCTTTGATGTCTCTTGGTTGAGCAAAATGACTCTGTTAATAAGTATTGGCAGTGTAAGAAGAAAAGCTTGTATCATCTCACCAGTTTGAGTCTGTATTCAAAAGAGCAAACATCTCATTGCTGAAAGAGTCAGAAAGTTCAAGGGATAGTGGAGCCACTGCAGATCAAGTGGCAATCATGGAAAACATCAGTAATGGTTTTCAATCTTCTTAATGTTGTGATTATTAATATAGTTCCTCATGTGTTAACCATAAAACTATTTCTTTGTTGGTACTTTGAAAATGTAATTTTTCTACTGTCATGAATCATAATATAAATAACTTACATGAAGGATATTTGGCTTTGGAACTCTATGAAAGAGTCATTTGACACCCTCAAAGGGGTCACAACTCACAGGAAGAGAATCATTTTTCTAAAGGAATTAGCAGTTTCAGTGTGACTGGACACATAGCACCTAATATTGGGGCAGTTAATATGCAGGCCAGCAAATAATCATATCACTCTTATCCAGAGGTTTGAACTTGGGTCACTATTTTTTGTATGACTTTTCGAGAGAGATACAAATATACATTCATCCCAAACAGGTCATTGAGAAAAATTCAAAAAGTAGATTTACTGTTGCCCACTTTGAAAAATCCACACATCAGGAATACATATGATGCACAAGTAATATATTAATTACAGGAGCAAGTATGCTTCTTCGTTATTTTGCTTTTGCCTTACCAAAATCCTAACCCAGCCTATGTGACAAATCTCTAAAGCTGTATTCCAGTTGCTCACTGCACAACTTGTAGGCACCTGGATAGATCAGGAAATCATCTCTCCCCAGCAGCCATTATTGCTTATATAATCTTGAAGAAGGGCTTTGTGAACCTTACAAGTTTTAGGAACTTATTGAAAGTTGTTTGTTTCTTTAGTCTTAGTGAAATTGCTTCCAGAAAGAAAAAATAGTATCTCATTTCTTATGTGAATTAGACCCTATAATCTTTTGATCCCAGTTTATAATTCTTCAGCTCTTTCTTTCCACTCCCTCTACTACATCTCTGCTAAGCCATGGGGGCTGTGAAGCAGATTGATACAGATGTTCCATATATAGCTCAATACACGTACATATTCTCAGAGCTTTGAAAAGGGTTTTAAGACTTCACTACTTCAAACTCTCTATTAATTTATCCCCATCAGTCTTTATTCCCTCTTCATCTCTCATACACAATCTTTTCCACTGGACATTTCCTCTGGATTCATAATGAGATGGGATGATATTAAATGTGTATTCATGTATAGGTATCTATAATTCTATAATTCTCATTGTGATTTTGTAGGCTAGGCTTCCATAGGCTTCATCAAGTAAGCAATAGAAATATAGCTTGTAAAAGTGCAGAACTCTGTCTTGGTGCACTAAAAAGCTACAGAATCAGAATGAAACATTTTTAGCTTTATCCTCTACCCAAATCTCAGATTACTTTTGGTATTGTGCAAAACATGAAGATCCAGCTCCTTAAAGTTAATGCATGCCTTTGATATTCCTCTTATTTATAAACCCTCTAGTTTATCCTGACTTCAGGAAGAAGAATGTATTCATAACAGCTGTGTCAGGTAGCAATTAAAAGGAGACCATGAAACAACCGGAGAAAGAAAAGTTCTAAAATGTGGAACTTGACTAAGAAATTCAGGGCTCCAAAGGGATCTGGTGGTGACAAATGATACTCCAATGTAAGATCATGAAAAGAAATAGAAAGTGGAAAATGATAGCAAAATTGTATGTGTGTGTACGTCCATGTATGCATTAAACATGTGTTTTAAACAAGTTTACCACTATGTATAAATCGGCAAAGAAGTAAAATCTATGGTTTCTATGTGTTTGATCTACTCAACTTTCTCCTAGTAGATTTCTGTGGCTTCCAAAATACAAAACCACATTTGGCTGTTTTTGTTTTCTCACAATACACATAGAACATGGCTTGCGCAGTATCATATTCTACTAAAACTGTTTACCAGGTTTCCAGTTTTGGATTGTGGCAAAAGAATGCACACTGGAGACAGCAACATTGACATTATCATATGAATAGAGCTAGTTGCCAAATTAGGCCTGGAACCCTTTCTTTGCCTGATTTTCATATAAGTCGAGTGTGTGAGTAAAAAAACTTTATGTCACACAAAGGAGACAGAAGCAGGTGCTGTAGATTTATTCTATAAAGAGGCATGTGTCCCCTGGCCCTTTTCTGTTGCATATGCTTGTCCACTCTCATCCTCAGAAATGTTTCTCCTTTCTCCACAAACTGCTCCTACTTATAACCATGTGTCCCTTGTATAATTCTTTGTCCTGGGACACAAAAGCATGGAATTATGTTCTTTCAGAACACAAACTTGCACCTTAAACAGGATGATCTTGGAGAGGTTGAACATAGTATTTGGCAGTGACACTCTAATAGAATGATATTCTCCATGCTGTGGGAATGTAAAATTTAAACGTTGAATTTTCCCATGGATTTGCAATTCATGATCCTATAATAAATGAAGGTTCCAGTTGTTGTTTAGGTGTCACCCCTTGCACTACATTACTCAGCATGTGTGGAAGTTATCATGCTAAAAATTAGAGTTATTGCTACCAATAACATGATCCAATCATTGAACTTCATGTGTTTGTTTCCATTTTACCCTCACCTTCAACCCTGTGACAAAGGTGCATCTCTTCTCAAGTTTACCATTCAGGACCAGCATACTGATGCTTTGTGCACCTGGCCCTTCCTTTCCTTTCTGAAATGGCTCTCTGTCTCTCTCTCTCTCTCTGTCTCTCTCTCTGTCTCTCTCTCTGTCTCTCTCTGTCTCTCTCTCTCTCTCTATATATATATATTCACCTTACTAAGCACTGATGCCGATGGGTGCTATGTTGTTGTTCTATGTGTTTCTGGGCAGCAAAGCCTCAATGGCTGCCACATTGGCAGAGTGACCCTAATCAAAAGAGAGCAAGGATACACAGAATGCATAGAAACACAGGCAAAATATTTTCACATGAGTCAGTAGAAAGTTTGGACTTAGCCTGTCACACACTGAGTAGGAAAACCTGACACCAGAGTAAAACAGCACCATTTGGATGAAAGTATAGGGCCATCTAATAGAGCTTCAGGTAATGACCTCAAGAACCTTCTAATCAATACAGTCACAATAGTAATCTATTTCATACTGACTTAACATATAGTATGTCTGGTAAGGTTGTATATATTTTATTGTTTTATGAAGTGACTTGTATTAGCACAATTAATTATTAGATTACTCATTCATTTGTTTCTTTGCTTATTTATCCTCTGATGATTTCATATATGTATACAATACAATATGATCACATGTTCATTCCTTGGAAAACCCTGACAGAATATTTACCTTATTAGCCCAGTATCCATGTCCAAGACCCAAATATTAGCTTGTAATAGTTTCACTAACAGCAGTACACAAACTTTAGATGAGTCAGAGGACTAAAATAACCTATGCTGTTTCTGTATGGAGATGCAATTGCTTCTATCACTTTGAGGAACTTAAAATGTTTTTTTTTTCAGCTTTTTCCTCTGCAGCCACCCATGACTATATCAGTTAATATATAGCATTTCTTTATTTGACAGAGATAGTCCATATATTTGTTTTGCCCACCTCTTTTTCTAAGATAAAACTATTCAAAATACTTTAAGGAAAGATAATAAAATGTAAGGCAGAAGAAAAAGATGAGCCTCATGAAACAGCACTTCCTGTTTCTCTTTCAGGCAGAAGCTTGAATGATGGCCGATGGCATTCTGTCAGCATCAATGCCAGGAGAAATTGTATTACTCACACTGGATAATGATGCTGCTTCCCCAGCTCTGGAAACCTCTGGGCTATAGATTTATTCTGGAAATAGTTACTACTCTGGAGGTAAGATTCCTGCCTTTGAAATTTTGCATAAAGGGGCAAGGAATCTATCCCAACCCATGCTTTGTCAATTAGACAACCCTTTCCATAACTGTGCATGCACACATGCAGATGAATGGAAGCACCAAACTGTAGGAAAGCAAAACATCAAAAAACCTTGCGAATGTAAGCTATCTGTGGCAGAATGAACTAGGGCAACTAGAGCTGGGTTACATAATTTAGCAAAACTTATTCGGGCAGCTCTTCTAAGTTCTTTGGTGTCACACTTGAAAGGAGACACTAAGCTGAAAATTAGAGCAAAGGAGATGAAAGATATAAACAAGAGCAGAATGCATGCTTGTGGAAGTTTAGTGCTGGAGGTCTTCTGCAGCATGTAAAAGGCACTAGTCTCTATGAATGGCACCACATGCACAAACAACCCCATGCACACTGCTCATGTTTCCTCAGTATAAAGAGTAGCATAACCTGGTTCAGATCTTATAGATATGACCATGAGCTAGCCTTGCCCTCGGGATAACATTTCTTTCCCATGAGGTAACTGAAGACAAGCATTGCATAATAGCATTCACTGAAGAGATACCAAAAGGACTTTTCTCTAAAACTGAGGACATGAGTTCTATCCTTGGTGCATGTAGTGAAAGAAAAGAATGGGCTCCACAATTCTGACATGTGACATATATACATGCATAGTGGCACATGCATGGCTGCACTCTTTTGGTAATACAAAATAACAAAGATAATCATAACACACACTGTAGTTACATAAGACCTGCCACATAGTAATTATGCACTCTACCTTGAGCTCTACTCAAAACATTGTTGGCCCTTAGCTCCAAATCTATGAATCATGCCTTCTTCCCAAGGAAATGTTTGACAGGCTTGAAAACACACACACACACACACACACACACACACACACACACACACACACAGAATACATGTCAAGAATACTTATTCGGTGTCTCTTTGGAAGGGAGCTGTGTGAAACAAGATCAGTGAGATTGGATTTTAGCATGAGGAAAGAGCATAGACTTTGACCATCATAGACCCAGGCGTAGCATATACACATAGGTAATAATGTGTCTATATAATTCATAATAAGGCTGCTATTTGTTGAAACAAAATAATCTGTAGGTTGGAGATATGGCTCAGTCATAAAACTCACTCATGTTGTGTAAGCATACAGACCTAGATTTAGACACCTAAGCCCTCAGAAAAACAGACACTGTAGCATGTGACAGTTGTATTCTTGCTGCTCATGCCAGTGAACCATAAATATTCTGTGGAAAACAGAATATCCATCATCAGACAAGGTAGAAAGCAACAACTGCTGTAGTTGTCTTCTAATCTCCATGCATTGGCTATGACATTTGTGCGCCTGTGCTTAGATATACCATCACTCAAATAAAATCATAATAATCTGTGGGTAGCTGTAGAGGCAGTAAGTATATGGAGTGGATTCATTCTATGTTTACTACAGTCCCATACTGAAAGAAAATGAATGGGAACAGATGCTGAACAGTGGTCTCAACCCTGAGTTGTGCATTCTACATTACATATGGTATATCATCAGCAAATAAAGAATGATGGTCAGGAATTTATTCCCGGGCAAAATGGCTTTGAGAAATCATGTTACTACAATCCTCTGAAACATCACAGAGGCATAATAGCTCTTCTTGTCTCAAATATTCTCAAATTCTTAGTGGATTTCCAAAGTCGTAGACTTAGAACAAAACATTTATTTATGATATAAGCAGTATTTGTACAAACTCTCCACATACATTGTAAACTATAAAAATGTGGAAACTGAACTTAAGCAATAATAGTCAACTTTTATAAATTCTGTTTAGAGCATTGATAAGAATTTGTAGCATCTCTTCAGTGTATCCATGAGCTATTAACCAGATGCAGGGCTTTAGCCTTTGGTCTATTAAAGATGTCTGAGATAATTCCCCTTTATTTATGGCATATTGCCCTGTTTTAATTCTCACATTCTTATAAGCTGTGAACCTATTAAAACCACTGAGATGGAGTTTGGAAGAACATACATATTCACCTACCAGCTTTTCTTTACCTTTCTTAAAGAGGAGTAGGTTTGCCTGGCCACAAGTGATGCTAACCTGTTGCAATACATTTATGTTTTTTAAAAACAACACTCTTTAAGAGATGTGGTGCTAACCTTTCCCATGTGCGATTATAGCCTATAACTATGTTCACTTAAGTCTATCACTCTCTTAATGTCTGGATTTGCTTTGCATAAAAATGTAAAAAATCCTGCTTATTTTCTGAGTATAATTTTCTTCGAAGCTAGACTTGTTAATGTTCCACATTTAACTACACAATTACTCAGCTGTCATCCGTACAAAGCATAAATTCCTTAGAAAATATAATTCAGAATTACATTCTGAATTGAGATGTGTTTTCAGACACAGACAACATTCCCAAGCACTTACAACATATGGATAGTGTGGATAGTTCAAAGGAAAAACAAATAGGTTTCCAGCAGTAAAGGGGTGTGTTTGTGCCCACATGCATGGGTTTGTAGCTGACTCAGTTGGTAAAATTCTTACCGTGAAAACATGAGAAAATGAGATTGGATTCCCAGTACCTGTGTACTGGGCAAGTGTAGGACCTCTTGAGTTTCAGTGTTGGCAGTGCTGAAATAAGCAGGCTCCTGAGGCTCACTGACAACTATTGTAGTAAACAAGCTCCCAGGTTGGTAAAGAGGCAGTGTCAAACAAAGTAAAATGAAGGCAGAGCCCCCAGAGCTCAAAAGCAACTAGACTAGACAAATTTTTGAATCTCCAGGTCACAAACAGTTCTTATCTCAAGGAATAAAATAGGAAATGGTAGAAACACACACACACACACACACACACACACACACACACACACACACAGTGAGTCATACCAACAATATTTTCCTTTGGCAACTTTTTCATTCATAGTGACTGAACATCCCCATTTTACACCATTTTTAACCTCCTCCTGAACTAGGTTTTAAACAAAAGTATACCGTGGTTTGAATAAAAAAGTACACAAATAACTAGACCTTAAGGTCTTCCATCAATAGGTTGCCACAACAATAACAGGTCATTTCAGTGTTCATCTTTTTTCTCTGTCCCACAGGGTGCCCTGACAATCTCACTGATTCCCAATGCTTAAACCCCATTAAGGCTTTCCAAGGCTGCATGAATCTCATCTTTATTGATGAGCAGTCCATGGACCTCATTTCAGTTTAGCAAGGATACCTGGGGAATTTTAGTGACTTACCTAATGAAAAATACTTCTGAAGAATTTCAGGCCCAGAGAAAAACAGGTTAAATTTGTTGAGTCCCTCTCCATGTTGACTTGCAGTAAATGGAATATGCAAATTGAATTAAAATACAAATTTGTGAAAGGACTGAAATTTCATGCATAAATGCATTGAGGTTAAATGAAAAGCATAAAGGAGGGAGGACTTACTCTCCCTACACCATTTCATTTTTTTTTTTTCTTTTTTTTTTTTTTTTTTTTTTTTTTTTTTTTTATTGACTTGAATATTTCTTATATACATTTCGAGTGTTATTCCCTTTCCCGGTTTCCGGGCAAACATCCCCCTCCCCCCTCCCCTTCCTTATGGGTGTTCCCCTCCCCACCCTCCCCCCATTGCCGCCCTCCCCCCGACAGTCTAGTTCACTGGGGGGTTCAGTCTTAGCAGGACCCAGGGCTTCCCCTTCCACTGGTGCTCTTACTAGGATATTCATTGCTACCTATGAGGCCAGAGTCCAGGGTCAGTCCATGTATAGTCTTTAGGTAGTGGCTTAGTCCCTGGAAGCTCTGGTTGTTTGGCATTGTTGTACATATGGGGTCTCGAGCCCCTTCAAGCTCTTCCAGTTCTTTCTCTGATTCCTTCAACGGGGGTCTTATTCTCAGTTCAGTGGTTTGCTGCTGGCATACGCCTCTGTGTTTGCTGTATTCTGGCTCTGTCTCTCAGGAGCGATCTACACTTCTGCACTTCTTGCACCATTTCATTCTTTGTCTGATATTTTTTTCTTTAATATCGAAAGCTTAAAGATATCTATTTGGTTGTGCTCAACATGGTTGCCCTCAATTGGGGATGGTTGAACTTAGCTGAAACCAATCCCACCAATGATTTGTCTTCAAATAAACCAGACAGTATGCTGGTGAGAATCAGTACTTTTAGTCTACAAACCCGAAATTCAGCATGACTCTCAGTTTCTAGCTGCATCTCTCTTGGGATTTGATTCCTGTTATGGCAGAAGTTTCTAGACTTAAAGACAGAAAACCAAAGAGAATGGATGCTGAATTTCAGCAGAATTTTGATACGCTCCATCTGTAATACATACCTGATTTTTTTTCTTTTATTTATTAATTTCTTCTACCCCCTTAAGATATCAATTAGCCACTGGGTTAATAGGATTGTTAAGTGCATCATTTTGTGTAGGTGTTAGGGATCCTTGGGTACAATAATATAATGATATAAAGTGAAATATTTCCTGATTTGTGAAGCATGTGCTACTATTTATACCAGTAGTTATGCCACTATGAGAATGAGGAATGAGATGGAAGAAATTTAAGTAGGCGATTGATGTACATCTTGAAGGATTAGCCAAAATCATGCTTAGCTAAGGAAAAAGTAGACAGAAGTTGTTAGTGCCACAGAATGGCCAGGACACAAAACATGTCTTGTAAGTGTTACCAAGTCAAAATACTTTGACTTTGCATATAAAATCTCTAGCATTGGAGGGCATTTTATAGCTAACAGCACACAATAGATTCTTAGCAATGTATATTTCCAGAGAAACAAAATGACTTTTCTTGTAATCTATCATATCTTGGGTTCAGTGGTCATGCTATAGTACAGCTGATTTGCTATAGTTCAGCACATGGGTCATTCAGGGAAGTCACATGGCTTCCACATAACTGGGAATGTGAACCTGGAAGACCACATTACAAAGAAGGCCTTTGTACTAGAAGATTTTGGTTTCATGTTCTATGTGAGCAATGAGAAGGAATACCATAAGATTTAACTAGAAACATGAATTAAGAAAAATATCAACACAGCAAGGAAAGTTAAAGAAATGAGTGGCCCAGTCTAGGAAGAAATGATGAAAAGCATCAGGTATCTATATTGGGAAACATGAGAAATCATCCATGTAGATCATGGACTCTACTAATGTTGGGGATGACTGACTATCGTGAGATGGAACATCAACACACAATTCTGATACCATTACACATGCAACTACCAACATCTTACTCTGTATTCTTCATCCTTCTATGTCCCGCGCACGACTTCCCGCCGGCAAGGAGCACGCGAGACATAGAAATTCTTACTATGAGTGACTTTTATTCCTGTCTATTCCTCTCTCATGGTGGAAGCCCCGCTTGCGCCGCCAGGCGCGCCTATTTATCCCCCGTGCACGCACCCACACCTGATTGGTTGCTTACTCATGACCTCATCAGGTACGCCCCGGAAATGGGCAAAGACCTGGCAGGAAGGCACTCTTGCACATGCGCACACAGTTAACCTCCCCATAGGGAGCCGGCTTGCGCGGTAAAGGCTAGCGCCATCTTGACTGACCTGGCCTTCCACGTGGGGCGCAGTGGAAGCCAGCGCCATCTAGTGGTGGCGAATGTTATTGCGGCCCTCTACATCTCACCCTTATTATTTATAAATTTTATAGCAGTCATGATCACCCATATCGCGTGCAATGAGGAAACCTCAGCGATGTGCAGGGGCTGATCAAAGGAAATCACTGAGTCTCTCTCAATCCCAGTGCAATGATCCACAGATCTATGGGGTGCAAGAGCAGAGAACTCAGAATACAGAGAGAGACCCTCTCCTCCCAGTGCAAATGGACCCACAGGTCCTTGGGGTGCAGGAGCAGGAACTCAGATACAGAGTAAGTCCTGAGCAAGATAACCAAATTCAGTGGAGGCCCTTTGTACAATGGCCACAAGTGCTTGAGTGAATAACGGCCTTGTCACATTATTGTTGAGGTCTGAGTTTGCAAACCAACCATGGTATGAATACTGATCCACAGCATAGGGCTGCATCAAACAGAGCCACTCCCGATAAGTAGTGGGCACCTCATTTGGTCCTCCTCAGCTGTTGCCACCAAGGGCCATGGTCAAGCCACTCCTATAATGAAATTTAGAATTCCCAATTGTTAGTAACTACTCCAGAAAGTTCACCCACTGTACTTGTCTAACAATAGATTGGTGGAGGATAACTCCAGACACTGCAGACACAATGTCTGTAGCAGTAATGGCTGCTACAATAGCAGCGAAAGTGTCAAGGTCTTTTCCAGGACAGTTCAGGATCAGTCATTTTTCTCTGGAACAACCAGCAAACAATGGAACCAAATTCTGAGATCTGTATGACCAGGACAGAGTTCTCAGTCACTGTAGCTTTACACAGGTGGCTTTCTGTGAAGCTACAGTCTGTAAAATGGCAACACCAGTTACCAGTTAAGGCAGCAAGAGTCACCAGGGAAATGAAGGGACAGGGGTAACAGCTGGAGTCAGCAAGCAGCAGTGTACAGAGTCTGAGCGTAGGCCACAGTGGGACGGGAACACACGCAGCGGTAACACTGACTGTAGCAACGGCAAAATTTCTGTGATGACAAAAGGTGAAGGGGGGATCTTCCGCCTTCCTTTCAGGGCAGAGGAATGACTCTAGGGACCCGAACCACGATAGCTGAATCTTCATGTAACCAGGATCAGCAAGTCTCAGCAACCACCCAGGCAGCTGGCACACTCTTGTAGCATCCTGTAGAAAAAACACAAACATTCCCTCTTCCCCATATAAAATATCGGAACAGAATAATCCCAATATTGGATTCTTTCTATTTCACCTGGCCGGAATTATGCTTAGTGTTGGGTGCCCATAAACTTTGGCATCCAAATTTTAAAATTGAAATAAAAGGAGCATATTTTAGAATACAGGGAATAACTCCCCTTTAGAATACAGGGAATAACTCCCCCTATTTATTTATTAAAATTGTTAAAATATTGTTTATTAAGATAAGTCCTCGAGGATTAAATTGAGGACACTGAGCACTTGTATTTATAATTTGACTTGTATACCAAATTATTGTTTTCAGCATTATTGTTTTGGATATATAAGGAATGAGATTTTTTCACTAATTTTTCTTATGTAAGGCCTAATCTGTCTGATATCTGTCCTCCCTAGTTAAGGAGTCTAGGCAATCCAGTTTGAGTTCTTAAATGTCCTATAAAGGAACAGTATTTAGTGCTCTTAACCACTAAGCCATCTCTCTAGCACCTCACAAACTTTATTTACCTAAACATAAGCATTAATTAGAAATGTCAAATCCTGTAAACAAGGTCCAGATTTAGCCTTATTTAGAAATCTGAGTTGGCAGGGTGAGGCTGGGCGTTGAAAGTAAGCAAATGGAGTCTTCCTCTTTTCGTGAGGGTGTGTTATCAACTCCATTATCATTTTCAAAGAGCTGGGTCTATGGTTTTGTTTAGTTCTCTGAGCCAGAGCACTGAAAGGACAGTGAGTTGTTAGACAATTTACACTGGAATCACTCACTGATTTCAAGTAGAAAACCTGTCTCAATAAAGCATTAGTGATTGAAATCAATTTAAACCACAAACCACACAATGACTATCAGTATATGAAGTGAAAGCTTGATTTTTAACATTTTAAAAACAGCGGCTAAAGCATGGAATTTAATAATCTGTGCTGAAGCAGCAGAAACTCAAAAGAATAAGCAAGTGATCCAATCATATCTGTAGCCTTTTCATTAGATGGACCACCTATAAATACACTAAGCATTTCCTATGGGTAGTACTCACAAATATGTAGGAAGTACAAAAGCATGTAAAGAGTAAAATTATCAATTTTGCCTGAAAAATTTGTATATGTAATAGGCCAAATATCAGTATTTTGTAATAACCAATTAAATTGTTGTTTGGACTAAGGTATGTTTCACCAGGTTTCTTTTTAAAATACTTCCATGACTCTAGCCTACAATTCTGTATTAACACAGCTGAAGTTTTATCTCCAATGTTCATAACAAAGACCTAAGTCCTCTGGTAAGGTGAGGGCTTAGCCAATTAACATATCTTTAGAAGTTTAACATTAGCTTCAAATATTTTTCTGGAGTAGCAACAGCTACTCCCCAAATATTAAAGCTCATTTTGCGAGCAAGAGTTTGTAGTAAAAATTTCCATATATATTGAAAGATTTAATGTTCTAACCTTTTACATTGAAGTAACAAAATTATATAATATAAGGCTGTTAGCCACTTTTAATGATATCACTCTATGGGCTCTCTAAAATTATAACCAAGCTCACAAAATAAAACTCACAATCGCCAGGATGTAAACAAACTGCATAAAAACAATCCTCTAAATCTATCTTGAAATGGCAGTTGGAGTAAGGAAACTGGCTGTAATGTTCTCATAAGTTCCAAACCCTCATCAATCCTCCGTAAATCCTGTAACAATCTCTATCCAATACAATCTCTACCTGTTTGATTTTTCCTTAATTATAAATAAATTTGAGTTAGTGTAATCCTTAATCACAACCTTTAATTTCTCCTTGTAACAGCAGACCACCACCACAAGGTCACCTGAGTTTTGAATACGTGACTAGGCAGCTGTTCTCCGGGCAGTGGAAATTAGCATTAGAATACAGATAACTACAGGGCAAGCCACACCTGTGGAAACTCAACCCCCAACAATCTAGTCTCCAAGGCACCACAAGTCTATCTATTATGTTGTAAAGTTTGACTATCAATTCTACATTCGAACGCACAATGGCGCGGTCTCCAATACCTCTCGAGACAATGTCCTAAATTCTTTTAGAAGCCTGGTTTCTAGCATAAGAATTCCATAAAAATATTACCTCAATTTAGACCTGTCTCACTAGGGTGGCCCAATGTCACATGTTATCTAGAATTACTTCATCTAAATTACAGTTTTAAGCCAACTTTCTGTTACAATATTATACCTTTTAACCATATCCAATAACTTGAAAGCCAATAGTCCACAACCAAGGCAAGCAGAGCATATTTATACATTTAAAACCAATGAGAAACAAAATTGAAGTGGCTACACATATCTTAATATATATACCAAACACCATTTTTACCTTTTTAGCTATGATTTTAAGAGATGCACCTTGTCACCTGTTGAGTCAATTAACCAGTCAGGGGTTTTTCTAAGAGAAACAGCTATCAACTCTTGTACCAAAAAAGCTGAGAAGCTGTTAACGCCTTTAAGATCAGCCCGTGTAGATGCTTAGCCAGCTTCTAAGCCGCTCCTCCAGCTAATCTAGACACCTGGCTCTAGGCACAGGGCTTTAAAGAACTGATTGAAACTGTTTTTTATTCATTTGTTCCTTTTTGAAACGAATTAAAACCAAGTCAAGGTGTGTACGACCGGCAGATAAGGTTTTTACCATTTTTTCTTTTGAACATGAAACGTAAAACATTTAAACAACGAGAAACAGAAATCACAGACATAAACTGACAGACATGGAGACATCCTGGTGCACCAGAGACAAACAATAGACAGAGAGGGAAAAAAACCATATGGTGTTCACAGTGACTATCCACTCGGGTGGAGTCGATATGGGCGATGGATTGTCTCAATTCCTGGACTAGTCCACCAACGTGTTGAAACCCAATTCCTGTAAGATACTAAGATATATTATCTGAGCGGCACAACCGACATTTGCCAATGGTATGGAAGTGAAACACAGCCCTGAATAATTTTACTCACAACCCAATTACATAACCCACCAGGCTGTGCACGGCACTGAGATGTCCTTTTGTTTGATTCTCCTGAATAAATTTCAGGCGGTCTCCTCGATCAAATCTGATCAGCATGACTCTGTAAAGCTGTCGAGTCAGCGACGGACGCCTGGCTTCCGAGAGCCGGCTGGAGCTTAAAATACACCTTTTATAAGCACCAAGACAAAGTTTTTCTGCCAACATACTGTGTTCCTTTTACCTCCTCCCTTCTCTACCGGGGCATTCTTTCCCCAATATTTCACCTCCAATTGAGGGGACTGTTACTTGAGATCGATCAGTTTCCTTTTCGCTGTTGCAACTTTTCACTACCCCTGTTTCTGACCATTTTTTCCGCCCTCGCCCCTAACACTCTCCGCTTTGCTGTTTTAACTGAGCAGTTCCCTTACGACCTCTGAAGCCGTTTGGTGGTAGCTAGAAACTCAAGGTCAATAGAAAAAGCCCGAGGTTGCCAGAGCAACCATGAGCGGCACCTGCCGCTGGGTCCGCAAGGACTGAATTGGAGCAGATCAAGGCTAGCCATGGTCTCTCAGGTCTTACCCCACTCATAGCTTCTGAATTTCTCCCACGAAATGGAGGCTTCCCGTGGCACCGGGCGATGTTTTTATCCCGGTTTTTGGCACCAGATGATGACGACTTCCGCCCGGCAAGGAGCACGCGAGACATAGAAATTTTACTATGAGTGACTTTTATTCCTGTCTATTCTCTCTCATGGTGGAAGCCCGCTGTTCAGCCGCCAGGCGCCTTTTTTTATCCCCGTGCACGCACCCACACCTGATTGGTTGCTTACTCATGACCTCATCAGGTACGCCCCGGAAATGGGCAAAGACCTGGCAGGAAGGCACTCTAGCACATGCGCACACAGTTAACCTCCCCATAGGGAGCCGGCTTGCGCGGTAAAGGCTAGCGCCATCTTGACTGACCTGGCCTTCCACGTGGGGCGCAGTGGAAGCCAGCGCCATCTAGTGGTGGCGAATGTTATTGCGGCCCTCTACACTTCTACCCCTCCCTTTTTTTCCCATTTGGACAACTGGGAAAGTGGGTAATAAAATGTGTGATTCATTGAAATGTACTTATATGGAGATCTCCAATCAAAACTATTACACGAAATGGATACTACTATCCCAAGTAGTATATTATACTCCTGGCAATGGAGAAACTTCCAAAGTCATCATCTATTGCAGCATTATATGTACTACAAATCAATACAGTGATATTTGTCAATTGGAATATCTTTAATATATTAATATACGATCAAGGAGGCTGTCATTTTTTATTACATGAAAGTCATTACCATCTACCAAGCACCATTCCTTTTGTGTAATTGTAGTCTTGAATATATTATAGAAAATCAAGTTTTCTTTAATTGTATAATGAGAAATGTAATTTCTTTAATGGGTAATTGGTATGTTTCACTTGAAACAATTACTTTCTCTAAAAAAAAAGAAGAAACCTATGTCCAAAGCTCTGACTGGTCTCCCTCTGATCTAATTTACATTTGGTTGAAATCTGGGAAGCATGGCAAGAGGTTAACAAAGGCAGATATTCCTGAGTTTTTAGCTTTCTTTCAGTTTCTGTAATAAAAAGAAACGTCATAATTAAAGTGCATATGCAAGTAAACTAGTAGCAGCAATAGAAGCATGAAAAGGAAAATATGTGGTATAGATGCATAAAATAAAGAAGCAGTTACTCAGAGGTGAGGGAGAACAAGTCTCAGTGCTTTGGGTAGCAAACATAGGGGTCTCTGGTGCTCCCTATTCATCTTAGACGTGGAGGTCTAAGAAACTCCTGTGTTGTTAGGTTATTCAAATGTTAAACAATGTGAATGAGCTAGCCTGCTAGTAAAACTTGTCTAAGAGGTACAGCAGTGAAAGACTGGCTATGATTCTCTACCGGTGCTTCTGAAAAATAAGAGCAGACCATGGAGGCCTGTGTCTCCTCTTGGACAGCAGATAAGAAGACCTGTATCTTTGCCTTCTACATGTTTTTTTTGTTTTGTTTTGTTTTGTTTTTAATACTTCTCAGGGGTATGAGGCCCATCTAAGCATCCTGATTTTTCTTTTTTGTTTGTTTGTTTGTTTGTTTTTTTCTTTCCTTCTTTCATTCATTATCTTTCTTTATTTCTTCCTTCCATCCTTCCATCTTTCTTTCTTCCTCCTTTCTTCTTTCTTCCTTCCTCCTTCCTTTCTTTCTTTCTTTCTTTCTTTCTTTCTTTCTTTCTTTCTTCCTTTCTGTCTTTCTCTTCTTTTCTTTGTTTCCAAGGATGAATGTGTGTGAACTCAAATATGGAAAGTCATGGTAGTTTTAAAGGAAAAGGTACAATGTTCCAAGAATTCTTAAGTGGCTTCTCAGTGGGCTCTTGCAAGCCCTTTGAAATGATGTCTGCAAACTGGTAGGCTCTGCATCTTTTGAGCTGTGGCAAGTCTGCTCTTGAAACATCATTTGTGGCTAGAGAAATGTCTCATTGGCTAAGAGTGCTTGTTTCACAAGCATGAGGATCTGAGTTTAGATCCCAACATATAAGCAACATGCTAAATGTTATAACACATAATCACCTGTAAACCTAAATCTTTTTGAGCTACAGATGGAGCTTTCCAGCTGCCAGCTTAGTTAGAACAACAGCAACAACAGCATCCAAAAAAAAATCATTATTATCTCCAGATTAAAGGAAAAGAACAAGCCTCAAAACGAAATGGTGGAGAATAATACAATAATATAATAGCTGACACTCTCCTTCTGCCCTATACTTGTTTACATGTGTATATATGTGTGTATACATGCACATAACACCCCTCACACAACATTGATAATGATAAACCTGTACTAAGACCAATAGACATTAATTTCTGTGCTGCTGTCTGGAATGACAGGGAAAATTTTGGATAGCATAAGTTCCATTCCCTGTGGACTACTGTCATATATCAATGCAATAAAGGGAGGTCCTTAGATGTCATCCAATTCCAGTCCTGAACATATGAAAATGGGCATCTTGTTGAATTGCGAAATCAATTAAGAAATCAGGGGTTATTGTCCTTTAGCCTCTGCTATTTTATCCTAAGAATATTTCTTTCTAATCCTTTTGAAAATGCAAAAGGATTTATTTCTTTCCACTGGATGAATCACATACAAAACAGTACATTCATTTTCCTGCAACCAAATATGTCATAAAATACAATTTTCTTGTCCCATATCTCATTTTTTTTGTCCTAGCAGTGATTTCACTAAAATGGAACACGCATGCATACATGTGTAGTGTTTGGAACACCTCTGTTGGCCAAGTGCTGTGTCAATATTTGAGAATGTAGCCAAGAGCTGACCATAGTCAATGACCCCTGTCAAAGGTGTTAAAGAACAGAGATGATGACTATTAATGTTTTCTTCTTTTTTCATCTCTGGATCAACCTCCTCCTTATCCTTCCTATTTCTTTTACTTCTCTTTCCTTTTCCTTTTGAGATAGGACATCACTATTTGTGCAGGCTGGCCCAGATGTCATTCTCTAATTAACTTAGTCCGGAAATTGAATTTATAGTAATCCTTCCACCTTGGCCTAAAAATTCCAGGATTTAAAGGATGAGACACCATTCCCTGAGAAAACAGGATTTGGCTGAATAATCATGGAAGCAATTCTGTGTTCCCATATTGGACAGGAAACATGATATAGATACTTAAGCATTAGAAGATGGTCTGAGATAAAGGCTGGTATATACTGGCATCAGGAAGAGCAGATGTTGGTGTCCCACAAAGAACTGTAGAAAGAAACAGTTGTTACAAAGTCAGTGTTATTCACTATCCATGAACTTCTGAAAAAATAAAGAGCTCTGTCAGAGGGCTCTTGACAGTATTCTACCTGGGTGGATTTTTTTGTTTGTTTGTTTACTTGATTGCTTGTTTGTTTTATTTGTTTGTTTCTTTGTTTTCATTTGCTTTTTAAGCCTGAGTAGCCTGAATAGAGAGTTGTTTTATCTTGCTAACTTTCTAATGAACCTTTTAGCTAAAAGTAAATTTTCTATGTTTCCTAATACTTTCCAACTTGAAAGAAACTAAAATACCTAAAAGACAAGCCTTTGGAATGTCCTCAAGTGAAGTTTTAAATTTAGCTAATTGAGGTGGGAGGAGCCATTCTGAATATGCGTAGCATCATCTCATGAGCTAGGGTCATGAACTGAATGAAAAAGGACACAGAGATCAGAGCACTATCCTTCATTCATTTTGGTCTTCTGAGGTCACATTAAGTGTGAAGATCCATCTCATGTATCTGCTGTCTTGCCTTCCTTCTTATGGTAAATTCTAGCCTTAAACGGTAAGCCAAAATAAATCTTTTCATTCTTAAGATGTTTCTGGCAGGTATTAGATATTAGGAGACAATTATTACATTATGTTTCCTAAAAATATGAGTATATACAGAAACTTTAGTGTTTTCTTCTTTTTCTGCTTCTACACCAAAACCTACACTGCTTATTATGGTAAAAAGCCTTCTAGTAATTCTTCCTACACTTACATAATTTACATCCATATTTACATTTACCAAACATGAGAAATGATCATGTCTGTGTGTTCAAAGTCATCACCAGAATAGATGTTGGATATTTCAGATGGCAATTTGGTAAGTCCCCAAGTGTCTGAAAATAACAAAAGAAGCATACATTATGAAGGTTATTCCAGTTACCAAGCTTGCTCATGGTAGCTGAAACTCCGGGGAATGTGTATGAAGACTTTCACATTGGCAGAGGAAAAATGAGAACCAGTTCACACACAGTGGTTTGAACAAGAAATAAGAAGAGTAACACAAATTACTATTGTTTTCAGTGAGGTTAAACAAGTCCCCAATGTCTTCAGCATTTCAGAACCACAAGAAGTCAAGTGTGAGAAAAAAGCAGCACATTCTTATGACACATAAGAAGAGGTTGTAAGTATAAGATGTTACAGGCATTAACCTTTCAATGAATGGAGATGGGAAAGAGCTCAGTTAGAAAGATGTTTGGCAGTATAAGCATGAGACATGAGTTTCAATCCCAGAATCCTCTTAGAGCCAATGTGGTGATATGCTTAAGATCCCAGCTCAGTATAGGTGGAGGCCTCCAATTTATTGACCAAGTAGCCTAGCTGATTTGCTAAGTTAGGGGTAAGACTGAAAGACTCTACCTCAAAAAACAAAGTACAATGACAACCTGAGGAATGATAACCAAGCTTGTTCTTCAGCCTTTAACATACATGTGTGCAATCATGCAATGACACATATAAAGACACACAGAGAAATACACACATACATACACACACACTCAAAATCTACTTATTTCTCTAAGCATAGTAAATTTGCAGAATGAAATTTCTAAAGGATGTGGTGTTAAATTAAGGACTCATGCTTTAGAAAAGGATGTAACATAGGATGGAATGATTCTCTTAGACACCATTCATTCCCAAACCATGCCCTCATTTTCTTAAATGTACATTTGTTATTGTAATGCAAACAAAGGTGGTTGATATTAATTGTGTGTGTTGGTGGTGACTATGTATGTATGTGCCAATATGTGATTGGATGCACAGGTGTGAGTATATTCTGGAGGCCAAAGGCTCACAACTTCTGTCTTTCTCAGTCATTTTCCCTTCTGTTTTTTGAGCAAGTTCTCTCATTGTACCTGAGCATACCTGTTTGGTTGCTGTAGAGTGCTTTCCTAGCATATGGGAGGATTTTAGAGTCACCCCGAGTTTGTCTGAAAGAACTAAAACTATACCAAATCCCCATCTATCCTTAATCCCCATATAATAGTCCAAGTAGCTCTTTTCTTGTTTGACTGGTTATCCTTTAGTGCCTAGATGTAATTAGTACATGTATTCTCCATTCTTGGGAACATTTCTTGGTATCAAGTATGGCATTCTGTTGGGAGCAGGTGCTTTGCCATAGTCATAATTTGAACACTTCTGACATTAACAGATTTTGCTCTCAGTAGTTGCAGATGAACCACACATGAAGTTTATACAAGTAAATATTATTCTTTGGTTTTTGAAGTAGTATTTGCTCAAGATGAAGAATACATTTGTTATCCACAAAAAATCCTTTGTATGGGAATTTTGAGAGAAATGGTGTTTGAGAATGGGGAAACAAATGACTTGAAGTAAAAACATGGTTCCAAGCTGACCATCTATGTTTTTCTCAAGACAGCATTCAGATTGCTATCTCTTTTTGACTCTCTCTGAAGATCTCCAAACTACTCTCTGCTTGAGACAACTTTCTCTTACAATTCTAAAAACTGGATAGCTCATTTCCTGTAGAAAAAAAAACATTCTTTTGTTTAACTTATCAATTAACTATTTACCCAGGTTACCTTTTGATTGTTCCATAAATCAATATCCCATGACCCCAGTCTGGAAATCTACCCTAAAATTACCATGCTGACAATACCCGTAATTTAAATTAGTTCTGTCCTAGGCTGTACTTGAACTCAGAAGTCTACTTGCCATTTTAAGCAAAAGCAAACAAACAGAAATCAATTAAAAAAACAGAAAAATTCTTATGTTGGTGGGAACTTGCTTTATAATCAAGATATAATTATATCTTTCTGACATATTGGCTTATAGTGAGGCTTGTTCTGTTCCTTTAGATCTGTGAAGCTCCTTATATGATTCATATTCCATCCTTATATTACATAGTTGAGGTATTATATATGTTCAAACTCATGTTTTCAGCATGTTTCCTACAATCTTAAGGGCTGTACTAAAATTCAGTGTTCTTGCATTTTGCTGAGATATAGTTACACCCTCATATCCCAGACTTGTAATCTTTTGTTTATCATGGATTTACTAACCTATGATAAGAGGTCATTCCTGTAAGTATAAACATGAAAATGTGTACACTTTTATAAAAAACAAGCCTGCCCATATCAACCATCAACACTCATGGAGGCTCATGTTCTGCTGACTCTGTTCCAGGGGTAGGAAACCATATCACATTATCCCTTAAAAACCAAGCCGGGGGTTGGGGATTTAGCTCAGTGGTAGAGCACTTGCCTAGCAAGCGCAAGGCCCTGGGTTCGGTCCTCAGCTCCGAAAAAAAAAAAAATGGCAATGGCAATAAGCCTACTAGAAAAAAAAAAAAAAAAAAAGACAACAAAAACCAAGCCCGGTTTGACACAAGTGATGTTCAGTGCTCCTCTGTAACCACTAGCTAGTGAGAAAATTTTTGTTTAGCAAGATGATCATAAAATTAGACAAGAAAACCATAGCAATGTATCTAATCTGTAAATAATATAGTGGAAGGAAGGACAGGAGCACAATGTCCTTATCCCTGTTTTGTGCTTTAAGAATAAAAATGGGGTAGGTCTGCCATGGAAGGTGTTTGTGGAGAGAAGGCAGCACAAGAGAAAAAAGAAATAGATAAGGTGTCCTTAGGGAGGTTTGACAATGTGAGTGCTCCCCCATAATCAGAAGTGGAGAGGAATGTAGGAATCTGAATATCTCCTTGATGCAGGTTGGCAGGTGTGAGGTTGGCTCTGTATGCCTGGAGGAATGACATAAGCAGTGGCCTCAAGTGTGATACCAGGTTTGTACCCATGTCAACTCTTGTGTGAAAGTGAAATTACCAAAGAATACAAATTTCTCTTTAGCCCAGAAACTAAGAGTAGAATTGTATATACATTTTTTCCTCATCTTTATCAAAAGTAACAGGCAATGACTAAAATAATCACTTATTTATTTATTTGTTTATTTATTTATTTATTTATTGACTATGTCAGACTCCACTATTTTATTCCCTGAAAAGCTTCTACCAAATTGATTTATGGAACAATCAAAAGGTAACCTGGGTAAATAGTTAATTGATAAATTAAACAGAAGAATGTTTTTTTTTTTTTTCTACAGGAAATGAGCTATCCAGTTTTTAGAATTGTAAGAGAAAGTTGTCTCAAGCAGAGAGTAGTTTGGAGATCTTCAGAGAGAGTCAAAAAGAGGTAGCAATCTGAACGCTGTCTTGAGAAAAACATAGATGGTCAGCTTGGAACCATGTTTTTACTTCAAGTCATTTGTTTCCCCATTCTCAAACACCATTTCTCTCAAAATTCCCATACAAAGGATTTTTTGTGGATAACAAATGTATTCTTCATCTTGAGCAAATACTACTTCAAAAACCAAAGAATAATATTTACTTGTATAAACTTCATGTGTGGTTCATCTGCAACTACTGAGAGCAAAATCTGTTAATGTCAGAAGTGTTCAAATTATGACTATGGCAAAGCACCTGCTCCCATCAGAATGCCATATTTGATACCAAGAAATGTTCCCAAGAATGGAGAATACATGTACTAATTACATCTAGGCACTAAAGGATAACCAGTCAAACAAGAAAAGAGCTACTTGGACTATTATATGGGGATTAAGGATAGATGGGGATTTGGTATAGTTTTAGTTCTTTCAGACAAACTCGCGGTGATTCTAAAATCCTCCCATGTGCTAGGAAAGCACTCTACAGCAACCAAACAGGTAAGCTCAGGTATAATGAGAGAACTTGCTCAAAAAACAGAGGGGAAAATGACTGAGAAAGACACTCAACTAGAGCTTTGAATTCTCATTGGTACTAGCAATAAGCTTTGTAATAGAAAAAGCAGTAGCTCAGAAAGTCTTAGCACAATCTGACTTTACTCTGAGAACTATTAGAATCTAAACTATACATACATAATGGGGTTAGCTCCAGTGAAATGAGGGTTAGATCCCCATTTATCTCTACCCATATGAAACCTCCTGTGACCTGAAATAGTTTATGGTATGTTTGTTACCAAATTTAATTAACGTGTTGTTTTCAACTTATCCCTTTCGTCCTTTGACACTCCTGCATAAGTACACACACACACACACACACACACACACACACACACACTACATTGTTTACTCTCGTCCTCCACTTACTTTTCTCTTCTAATCTTGTCATCTCTCTCCTTCTTAGAAGTCCTATTTGTTGTGATTTTTTTTAAATTCTTGTCCTATTTATTTATTTATATTATATTTTTTTTTCGTGACCAACTGCTATTAATCAGGGCTGTCTTTTTAACCATGAACTTGAAAGTATTCTTTGGGGCCTAGTGGGTTCACAGTTCTCTTATACAGTTGAAGACAATGCCCCTTACTCCCCAAGAGTTCATCAGTAGCATGTGCACAGTTTTTCATGTGGAATCCTCTCATACCTCCTACCTCAACTATCTACTTCTCATGATCGAATTCTATTCTGAAGACACGTCATATTTATGACAGTACCTCGTTATTAAATGTCCAGTATAAGTCACTCTATTTTGTTTTTAATTCAGTTTAATTTTTTTTTTTTGCTTCTTTTTTTGGAGCTGGGGACCGAACCCAGGGCCTTGTGCTTCCTAGCAAGCGCTCTACCACTGAGCTAAATCCCCAACCCCTTAATTTAATTTTTAATTGGCATACAAAGTGACAAGTTTCTTTAAGGTGTTTTTATGCATAGACTGATTATCTCTCTAATAGTCTATTGCTTTTCCCTATCTCCTGGCCCCATCTATGATTTCAACATAAAAACACTAGTATGGGTGTCCCTTCCACTTCCATATCATACATTTTCTATTACTATTCCTACTTCCTATCCCAAACAGGTCAGTCTTAACCAATAGAATGGTTTGCAAATGTTGGCTGACCTCCTGTTTAAGAAACCAGGAGTGGTCAAATGTACCTGTGCTCCATTGTAACCCAGAACACACCAGTAGTGTGAGCTTGTTATTCACTTTCCAACAGAGACACATGACTTATTTTTCCGATGACCCCTTGTCTCTAGCTCCACCATTGCTGGATAGCAAAAGATTCCTCATGCTGAGAGTGGCATTTTGCATAGTTCTCAGGCTATGATTGTCACAACACTGTGATTTCTTTAAAATAGACTCTATTCATTTCAGTCTTCATTCCTTTGAGTCACCATGTCAAATCAAGTGAATCTCTAACCATACATGTTGAAAAACATCCTGAAAGAAATCTGCAAAAAACTTTGTTAAATTCAATCGAGCACTGACAAATTAGATTTCAATACAGAAATTGAAAACAATAAGCTAAATAGTTGTCAGAGAACAAAATATTCCTTATCTTGAAATGAAAATAACTTTCAACAACCATCAACAGGACTTCTAGATATGACCATAGCTATCTACACAAGACTTGTACAATACTCTAGGTATATGAATGCAGAAGCTGCAAAATTGTAGCGCTGACCATGGTACTTGAAAAGGTGAGTTCTAAATAAAAGTATTTTGCCATCTCAATACTATCATTATCAAAAATAAGAGAGAATATCACAAGGATGTTTCAAATTGTACCTTAGGAAATAAACTATCTGCCATATCTGTCCTCAGAATTTTCCTCAGATATGAAAACATGGATCATTGGCTCTGCCTGGTCATACTACACATCTGCTCTGTTTGTGTAAAAATTTATCCTGTAGAGCCTTGATGTGTTAGCCATTGTTTTTCTCCTTGGGGTGCAGCTCTTTGCATGAACTCTTGATAGTAACCATTCAACAAAATGCAGAGGGGTTGGGGATTTAGATCAGTGGTAGAGCGCTTGCCTAGGAAGCGCAAGGCCCTGGTTGGTCCCCAGCCTCGGGGGGACAAAAAAACAAAAAACAAAAATGCAGAATTTATTGGTGGTGTTTCCTTAGTGACCAACTTTACTACTCCTAAAGCATTTTTTGTGTGCACCAAAATGGAATATCTTTCTTTCTGAAGACATACCTTTCCCTCCTTTCTTAAGAGTTAATACAGTTGAGCTGGTCAAAGGACTAAGCTTCAGTAAGAAAGGTTCTTAAACTGTGCTAAAGAGATAAAAGCAGGAATTTCTTATTTAGATAATTCTCCTTCCTAGAATGTCTACCTCCTAGTGCAGTTCCTGTGAGGTACCCTGAGGATTTATTTGGGTCTGTGGGAATTTTAGTGTTCTGAATAAGTAGCTCTTCCTCTTCCTTCTTCTCTGCCATTCTCTATTGGATTTTGGCCAGAGCCTAAGAATGTTTTCCCTTGTAGTCAGGCTTTCTTATTCGTTCTCTGAAGCTCCCCTTCTGACCATATGGCCACCTGCCACAGTATAGCTAATTTACATGTCTGCTTACCTGAAAAAGAATGACTTTTTCCCCTTTACTTTCTCCCTTCTCCCCTTACGAGCAGTTACTGATATTTTCAGCTTTGCTTGTCTTGGGGATGTTCTTTTAAACTTTAATAAAATTCTCAAATGATCAATTATGCCCCTTCTTACATTATTCTAAAAGGAAGGTACGAATCCCAAGAAGGCATCTTGGCTTCCCTGGTATCATCTGTTTACGAAAAAGAGATTCCTCCCAAACTTCCAGTAATATTACATGTGTGCCTGCTCATGGATGTGCTTGAATATGCAATCACACGTGCATATGGAGACCAGTGTTGGACATAATTTACAGTCACTCTTCATTTTATTTTGAGGTAGAGTCTTTCACTGAAACAGGACCTCTCTTTTCATCTTGGATTACAGTAACACACTGGCATACCTAGGTTCTGGAAATACAGGTCCTTATATAGGGTATCTGTATGACAAGCACCCTAATTATAGCAATCTTCCTAGCCCTACAAACTTCCTTTTGTTTTTTTCTTTTAAGCACTCAGTTTCTCTACAGCAAAATATGCTGATTATCCTATAGGTCATTTCCTACCTCTATATTCATTATGAAATTTAAAACTTAATATTAATATCTTATGATATTTTTGTTTCCCAGTTGACATCTTGTCATATTTTTATTATTAACATCTAACTAATTTCTTCTTCATTAATTTTATTATGAGCATGTTGGCCTTTTTTTTTCTTTTACTTTTCTGAACTTGCATCATTTCTAACATTTTTCTATGTTTAGTTAATGAAGAAACTGAATGTCCTATTCTTCCAGAACATTCAAACATTCCCCTTCTTAATATCTAAGTCTGCCATGCACTTGTAATTTGATTTTGGTACTCACTGTATAACAGGGTCCAGTTTTACATTCTTTCTCATTGTTTCTAATCATCTAGTCAACATTAGATAAGGATTCAGAAAGGAATTCAGAGCCACCTGAACCTCATGGTGACTTGTCTGAAAATATCTTTACTGGAAACAGGGAATCTGTAAAGTATCCCAGTAAAAGGTATACTTATCACTTCTATCTTCTTAATATGTCTTAAGATAAACACAGTTTCAAGCCCAGTGACTTACCTGGTTGAACAGCAGTGGTAAATAAAGTTTCAAGTTCCATCTCACCTAGATGTTTCATTATTCTTTCTTTTCTTTAGAATATAAAGTCATACTATGTAATATTGGCTGATCTGCACTTCTCTATGAAGAACAGACTGGCTTCAAGCTTACAGAGTTCTGCTTCTTTTTCTTTAATGACCCTCCATTACTATACTAATAGTCCCTCAGAAGATGAGTTGGTGTCTCTTTCCTCTGGCAAAATAAATAAATGAAATAAGAGAAAGAAAGAGGGGTTGGGGATTTAGCTCAGCGGTAGAGCGCTTGCCTAGTGAGCGCAAGGCCCTGGGTTCGGTCCCCAGCTCCGGAAAAAAAAAAAAAAGAGAAAGAAAGAAAGAAAGAGAGAAAGAAAGAAAGGAAGAGAGAAAGAAAGGAAAAAAGAAAGTCCAAGTACAGGAGATAGGAGCAAGACAATTTTGAAGGGTTTAGAGTCCATAGATAAAAGAGAGAGGGACAAAGTAGCAGATCTTCAGAGCTGAATCGTTACATGAAATAACAGAAGCTGGGACTGGAGAGACACTTAAATAGGTAAAAGTACTTTCACCATGAAGCCCTTAATGTACTTTTACTGGGCCCCCATGAAAGTATGACTACTCTGTACTTTCACAGGCCAGCTAGCCTATGATATATGCAGTGGAAAAATAGCAAGGAGTTCTGGATAAAACAAGGGGACATTTGATAACAGATATCCCAAATTGTTCTCTGACCTCTGTATGCACACATGGACATGTACTGGCCAGATTTTGTCATTTTGTCACAATCTAGAATGATTTTAGAATTTGAAACTTCAGTTGATACAATGTCTATGTGATCTTGTGCTGTAGGGCCATTTCTTGAATAATTATTGAAGTGGACACCAATTGTGGATAGTATTATACGATGTTAGGTTCTACTCATTGGTATAATAAAGCACTCAGAACAAGCCATGAGGAGGGAGTCTGCAAGTAATACATCTTCAGGGACTTTACATTCTACATTGGCATGATCCTGTCCAGGTATTTTATATGGGGAAGAGGGAATCTTTGTGTTTTTTCTACAGGATGCTACAAGAGTATGCCAGCTGCCAGAGGTAGCTGGTGAGACTTGCTGATCCTGGTTACATGAAGATTCAGCTCTCATGGTTCGGGTCCCTGGAGTCATTCTTCTGCCCTGAGAGGAAGATGGAAGATCCCACGTCATCTTTTGTCATCACAGAGATCTTGGTGTTGCTACAGTCAGTGTTACCACTGCGTGTGTCCCGTCCCACTGTGGCCTGCACTCCAACCCTCTGTACACTGCTGCTTGCTTGAGAAGATTGGACTCCAGCTGTTACCCCTGCCCCCCTCATTCCCCTGGTGACTCTTGCTGCCTTAACTGGTGTTGTCATCTTACATTCTGTAGCTTTACAGGAATGCCATCTGCGTGAAGCTGCTGTGGACTGGGGAACTCTGCCCTGGTTTTACAGATCTCAGACATGGTTCCCTTGACTGCTGGTTGTTCCAGAGAAGAATGGCTGATCCTAAAATGTCCTGGGAAACACCTTGTTACTTTTGCTGCTATTGTAGCAGCCATTACTGCTGCAGCCATTGTGTCTGCAGTGTCTAGAGTTACCCTCCCCCAATTTATTTTTAGGCAAGCACAGTGGGTGAACTTTCTGGAGTAGTTGCTAACAATAGGGAATTCTAAATTTTATTATAGGAGCGGCTTGACTACGGCCCTTGGTGGTAACAGCTGAGGAGTACCAGATGAGGTGCCCACTACTTATCGGGAGTGGCTCTGTTTGGTGCAGCCCTATGCTGTGGATTAGTGTTCATGCTATGGTTGGTTTACAAACTCAGATCTCAACAGAAACGGGACAAGGTCGTTATCACTCAAGCACTTGTGGCCATTGAATAAGGGTCCTCCCCTGAAATTTGGTTATTTATGCTCAAAAATTAGTCGGCATCTGAGTTCTCTGCTCTTGCACCCCACGGATTTGTGAATCCATTGCACTGGGATAAAAGAGTAAATGATCCTTTGATCAGCCCTTCTACATCGCTGAGGTTTCCTTATTGCACGCGATAGGGTGATCATGATTTCCCCACTAACTCATTTTCTGGCTGGCCTCTGTTGTAGAGTTCGCCCTAGGTCGTTTAGCAGTTACTGTCACACAGCACTGCGGTATCCAGAGACGGGCAACTTTCCTCATACACAGACCAATCTAAGACACGGGGCCCGGTGGCGATAGGGTTACCCTACGACAGATAAGGCTGTGACATAAGAGGAACAACCTAAGACAGGAGCCACAGCAGATGGACGTAACTACAGAGGCCTAGACCAGCCTCATTCTAGTAAAAAAAAGGGGGGAGATTTGGAAAGCCGCAATAACATTCACCATCGCAAGATGGCGCTGGCTTCTGCTGCTCCAGCCAGACTTCCTTTCAGGAAACTAGCTGTGTGCGCATGTGCAAGAGTGTGTTCGCGCCAAGTCTTTGCCCACCCGGGGCGTGCCAGTGAGATCATGGGTAAGCGACCAATCAGGCTTGGACGCGCCGTGCTAGGGTTTTATAAGCAGCGCCTTTCTGGGCCCCGGGTCTCTCCTCTTTACGATGTAATAAACGCTTTGCTACAGAAGGATCCTGGTGTCCGCGCAAGTTCTTGCTGGTGAGACGATAGCGCGGGACAGATCCTCACTGGGACTTCTCTCAGGTATCATGTTGTTGCCCTGTGTAATGGAGATCTTATAGTTTTGTATCTATAGTGCCAACCCTTAACATACATCAGCCGTTCATCTATAGGGTAGATGTTGGAGTGGGCATACTCAAAGCCTTGTGTCTGGGCCTGAAAAGTATCTGAGCTAGTGAGTCCACCAGCTCTTCACCACCCACATCCATGAGGCAAGATGTTCGGCACTGCCACAGCTGGCCCATCCCATGCCACTACCACAAAGGGACAGAGCCAGCTCTCCCACTCCCATGCCCTCAGGGCTGGCTCATCTGTGACTAGGCCATCAGAAACATTTCTACTGCCTATGTGAAGTACAGGGCCCAGTCTCCTAAGCACAGCAGCTGGCTAGGGGCTAAGTCATTTCTACTCTCAAGTCTCCAAGGTCAGTTCTCTTACAATGCCCAGGCAAGTGGGTAAGCCATTTTTGCATGACCCTTTAGTATCACCAAGTCTCTGGGCAAGCAGCCAACACAAGGGATGTCTGCTTGTCCTTTTTTAGATATAGAGCCCTCTTAATGCTAGGCCACTGACTCAAAAATGGCCTCTGGTGCAGGTCAGAACTTCACCATAGTCCAAGGTGGCATTACCAGCTACTCACATCAGGCTGTTTCTCACTACCCTTGAGTCTATAGTTCTGCCTCTTTTCATGTGTACTTATCCTTCTGCCTTTCTTTTCCTGTATTTGTCTACCACTTACTTGCTCCTCTTAGTGCTACTTGGTGGTCTTTACATGTCTGGGATTTCTCAGGAGTAGTCTCAGGAGTGTTATGCCCTGCTCGTGCATTTGGGCACAAGGAAGGGGTCATATCTGAATACAGCCTGTCCACCCAGCCCCGTGAAGCATCAAACTGGTGATCCTCTCAGGCTAGGTCTCTGCCTATGCTTAACAGTATGGGACTGCTCACTCCCACCAAAGGCCCATGGCCCAAGTTGATGTAGTCTCAGGCTCTCTCTCCTAAGGTTGCATGGTTCCCAGTGGGTTATTCCTGTCTTGGGCTCACACCCTACCCTGGGAACTAGTCCACGTCTACACAGAGATGAGCTAGTGGTCCTCTCAGTCTAACTGCCTGTCTAAGCCTCCTGGCACTGGAGTGGTGGTTGGGTGGTTCTTGCAGGTTTTTTTTTTTTTTATTTTTTTATTTTATTTATTTATTTATTTTTTTATCTCAGGGCACGTTTGACTATTAATCAATTAGATCTCCACAGGTCAGAACACTAAGCATAAGCATAACCTCTTTGTTCACTGTCACCTATTGATGTACTTTTTGACACAGGGATCTAACGATTGATATGTTATTTAATAAATCTTTTCTTGTGTGTTCTTACAGATCTGTGTTTCTTTAATGAGAGTAATATTTATCAAGTATACAGCTCTGCTAATACTCTTAATTATGTGACACCCGTGACCTGATCTGGTCATATGTGAGCACAACAAGACCCTGCTATGGACTTTTAGCATGAGAACATAGGCTGATGGTCTTGTCAATGGCTCTGACCTTTGGTGAAAATTTTACTTATTAACATACACCTATAAATTAGTGAGCAGTTGTTAGGTGAAGTTCAGTTGAAATTGGGTCTCATATTATATCACTTTCCAAAGGTTGGTATGTATAATGTAATAGAGTGTCTCTAGGTGCTGTAGGATATCTCAGTTGGTAAACTGCTTCCTTTGAATTCAGGAGGAACAGTGTATGATTCCTAGAACATATGAAGGCTAGGGGGGTTATGGAGTCTTTTATTCCTCATGGTGATCAGGTATAGATAGGTAGAGCCTTGAAGCTCTTTGGCCAGTGAGAGTAGTCAAATAGCAAGGATAGAACAAAAATGAGACTACTAAGAAACAATGTTTGAAGTTTAATAATTGCCCTTCTCGCATATAAGCACATAAATATGTTCATATACATGCACGTGTGTGTGCACGCGCACACACACACACACACACATACCATATCTCCCCCAAATTAGTGTCCTTATATTTATTGTTAAAAGGTAGAAAAGCATGTGATATCATATTATATCACTTGTATCTCATTTTGTATCACTTTCCAAAATTAGTATGTATAACAGAGTGTCTCTTTGTGCTGGAGGATATCTCAGTTGGTCCATAATCTCTTGACTATTCTATCTTAGTATATTATGGGGACATACAAGCAGAATGCAAATTAAAAAAAAACGAGGTACAGTGTTTTGGATAGATGTACTTCTCATGTGGGTTAAGAATGCGTGAATGAATGGGTGAGTTATAATAAAGCGCATATGATGGTTAACTTTAACTAAGAACTTCAAATAACATAGAATCACCTAAGAAGAGAGTCTTATTGAGAGACTGTCAATATTGGGTTGGCCTGAAGACATGTTTGTAGGGAATCATTATATTTTAACTGAGGTGGAAAGACCCAGGCCACTGTGATGGGATCATTCTCTAAACATGGTTTCTTGCTTTAGTTAGTCTTCCATTGCTGTGATAAATACCATAAGGAAAGGGTTCCTTTCAGCTTACAGTTATAGTTCTTCATGAAGAATAGTCAGAGCAGGAACTCAAGCCATGCAGCTAGATGTAGGAAATGAAGAGAGGCAATGGAGGAGTACTGTTTACTGGCATGCCTTCAGGGCTTGATCAGCCTGCTTTTTAGTGCCACATAAGACACTATTCTTACAGTGAACTGGAGTTTTTCATATCAAACAATAATAGAGAAAATATGCTATAGAACACTTTACACTCCAGACTGGGGTGGCATTTTCTCCATTGAGGTTCCTGTTTTTAAAAAATAACCGTACCTTGTTTCAATTGGCATAAAATAAAGTAAGAATACTTTATGAAATTTTTGAGTGGAAAGATCAAGCAGAATATAAGCAAACCAGTGAGGAGAAAAATGTACATTTTTCTTTGTGTCCTTGGCTATGGATATGAGGTTACTAGCTCCCTCAAGTTCCAACAACTGATTTCTCTGTAATGATGGACCGTGACCTAGAATTGTATGCTAAAATGAGCCCTTTCTTACTTATGTTACTTCCTTGTCAGGATATTTTTTGACAACAACAGAAGTAAAACTGCAATACAAGTCTATTAAGTATCAGAATACTGAGCTGTAGAAACTTTTGGGCCTATAAAGGAAGAAAAGGAAGCAATATGAGAAGAGGGGTTATTTATGAGCTACTGACTTCTTCAGGGTGATACTTAGAATCAAGTAGGGTGTCCCTTTATTTTTTTCAGCCATCTATGAGCAATCCTGTTAAGTATACAGACACAGAGGGAACACAGTCAGGTTCTTCTATGTTGACTCTGATGGCAGCAGCCCACTAGAACCACTTCAGGTGTACTGCAATGTTACTGGTAACAGCTATGTTTACTAAGCATTTTTTTTTAACCTGGGTAACTGGTGGTATGAGATAAAAGGGACTTTTTGAAAAGGTGTACTGATTGTATAAGAACCAAAAGGACTAGCTTCATGGGGGAGTGCTATCTTGAAAAATAATAGAAATTAGCTTAGTTCAAGACAAAAAAAAAAAATAGAGGGATCTTGGTAGCCATGACAATATTCCCTGAAAGAGGAAGGAATTACCAAATGTTTTTTTTCTTTTTCTTTTTTCTTTTTTTTTTTTTTTTTTTTTCTTTTTTTTTTTTTTTGGTTCTTTTTTTTGGAGCTGGGGACCGAACCCAGGGCCTTGCGCTTCCTAGGCAAGCGCTCTACCACTGAGCTAAATCCCCAACCCACCATATGTTTTCTATAAGGTTTAGAAAAGACAGCTTTTCTATTAACGCCCAACAACAGAATGAAATGGAGATGGAAAAATATAAGCACAAAAACAAGTCATGAAAGTAAATGAGAAGACCTGATTGACAAAGTAAAACTCCATTCATAAATAGTTCTATCGAGTGTGTATATGGCTGAATCCCAGCATCTTGTGCTTTAGTAGTTCATCAGTGAAATGAGAATGAAATTACACACCAAGGAGCTCTGAGGATGACAGATAATCCGGTATTTTGAACCAGGTAGTGAGGACATAAAAACACCTTTTACCTCAAAATCATAAGATATAATTCATTCTAGTAGACAGCTATGGCTGAAAACATAGATTTAGGTTACCACAAATTCCTCATTCCATTCTGCTAATGGTTTTATGAAGATCTTATTGTGGCAGTTATAAGTCAACATACTAATCAAACAACAGTAAGCACTACCATCTCTGCTCTGAGTCTCACATGCTGTGTGTTGATTTTCTTAGTCTTTGGACTCAGAAACTTAGAGGCATTTTTTATATATTTCAAGAGAACTTACCAGATAGCCATCATCACTGTCATCATTGAGAATATGTTTCTTCTATGGAATATCCTGAGAGCCTGGAACTTCTTTATAAATCAACTACATAGGTTTATAAATGACATCTGAAGAGACTACAGGTTGGCCAGGTAAAGACATTTGGTACTAAGCCTTATGACCTGAGATTAATTCTTGGACTCAACATCCTGGAAAGAGAAATCTGACACCACCAAAATTCCCACATGCTATCCTTTGACTTCTAAGATTCACATGGTGTACTTTTGCCCTCATCATGAGTAAAAAAAATCTTTAAAATTGTCATATGATCATTATTGTATTGTACTATATGATTCCACACTACCAAACACTGATGTGTCTTTTTAAATATTTAGCTTTTGAAAACTGTACTTTGATTGAATGTCACAAGGAAATTCCTCTCTCTCTCTCTCTCTCTCTCTCTCTCTCTCTCTCACACACACACACACACACACACACACACACACACACACACACACACACACGGGGGGGGTTGGCATGCAATTAGTTTCAAGATGTGGTCTTCAAAAATACAAGATATACTAGAGCAGAAAAGTAAGGACTCTTATATCTCAGTATTTGTGATCTGTCCTTCTCCGTATTGAGACAATATACTTATAGAGCTCTTTCTAGCCAGTTAGTATCCAAGACACAATGGTTATGTAAAGAAATTACATCATGGATGTTTATATGACAGAAAACTCATGAACAGGACCACAATATGTTGTAGACCCAATACAATGGAATCACTGCAAGAACTGATTGATGACAATGCATGTCCCTCCTTTCTGAATACAAAGAACCAGATTCTGGCTGCGAAAAGTGCTTGTTATTTTAGATTCTGTAACACTTCTTACACTGAAGAGTGACTATATCATATTTACTTTGTAGTTGCCTTAGAGCAGAAATTGTGTTGCTGTCTTAGTTAGGGTCTTATTTCTATAAATAGACACTATGACCAATGCAAGTTTTATAAAGGACAACATTTAATTGGGGCTGGCTTACTGGTTCAGAGATTCAATCCAGTATCATCTACATGGGAGCATGGTAGCATCCCGGCAGACCTGGTGCAGGAGGAGCTGAGTTCTACATTTTCACTTGAAAGAAGCTGGGAACAGACTAAACATCCCCAGGAAGCTAGGAGGAGGGTCTCCAAGTCCACCCGTACAGTGACACACTTCCTCCAATAAGGCCACACCTTCTTATAGTGTCACTTCCTGGGCCAAGCATATGAAAACCATCACAGTGGCTTAATGTGCTTGTTGTTACCTAGTTCTATACAAAAATCAACACTAGGACTGGGCTTCTCAATGTGTCTTGATTCTTAACTCACATGTGGGTTCTTAGTTAAAAATATATTATTCTGGGCTAACAAGGATTTCTGATTCACTAAATTGAAATTGTCTTTGTGATTTACAAAAATGATGTTCTTTGGCTACAATAGGAGGCAAAAGGGACAAATACTGCTGTGACTTGTATCCAGGAGTTGTGGGAAGTCTGGTAACTACTAGTGAATACATACATTTCAGAAAATTCAATTGTAGCTTACAAATATTATCTCTGTTAATTCTATCAGAAAAATCCTAAGTGAATAACTTTTTTAAACTTCTCTATGTTATACTGAAGAAAGAGTATATGAGAAATTCATGGCTTAAGGTGAACCTGACATCTCACAGGTTGTTCATTTGCTTTGTGGTTGACACAGATCACTGAAGTCTTAAGCTTCAGCCAGGCTACAGTTTCTATTGTGAATATTGACTTGAAGATATTCCATGATGGATCTTTAGTACTGTTCTAAAACCCATCAAGTTGATAGTTTAGATGATCATAGATGGGAACTTTCATAATGAAGGACAAATTTGAGCCCCTATTTGGAAAATATCAAATCTTCTTTATTGTTAAATTTGAGTGATTTGTGATCCTGTGAAATATGTAGTAAAGTCATACAGAAAATATGAACATCAGGTATTATGCTTGGCTGTCTTTAATAATGTCAATAAGGCAATAAAGGACTTGAATTCATAAGACTGATTTCCTCAGAGATTTTGTAGTCTCAGAAGACAGAGAACTACTTCCCAATGTTTTCAATCCCTTTCCCATCCACCATAGGGGCCAATTTCTCCATGGTTTAATGTTGGTCCTATAATTAGGTGGTCAGTCTTGTCTTTGAGACTTTTTGTCTATACCTCTGATCACTATCATGATATTCAATATATGGTTTATTTTCCAATAATCACAAAGTGCCACTTAGATCAAATTGTAACCCCCAAAAAGGTATTTTGAGTATGGAAATTCTGAGATATTTATAAACTATTAACAATGTAAAGTTGATCACAATGTAGAATTTGGGATTCTCTTCTAAATTATGAAATGCAATTGTGCACTTATTAAATGTGGGATATTGCATTTCTCTTTAGTTTTGACAGTATCTCTGGGTTTCTGGTGAACTTAGTTTGAGGGGACTAGTGTCCCAGAAAAGAGTAACCTCAAAATGTACCGAGTTAGTAGATTTCAGGAGTTTGTCTTAAGAGTTCAAAGAAAAAAATACAGGGATCAAAGATAGTTGGTTTAAAGAGAAGTTTATTTTTGATCTGTAAATGGGAAATTATATATATATTTATTTGACCTTCTGAAGTCAGAAGGTCACCCATCACATATGTGTGTGTTTGGTGTGCCCAAAGGTCTTACCTAACTCTACAGCCTGTCAGTGTTGCTGTTAGTATTAACCCTAACACAATGTGATATCAATTTTTTTTAAACTAGCAATCTTGAAATAGTGATCGCATATAAATTATTAATTAAAGATACCATCATCACTCTCAGTAGTCCACTGTACACAGGATTGATATATATATATCTTCACTCTCAACAAAGAAATAAAACAGTAAAGTCTTCACCTTTTTTAAAAAGCCGTGCTACTTTCAAGACTCTAGGAATCTGGAGAAAAGCTTTCTTGAAAAAACTTAACAGGATGAAGCACAGTTAGAGAATCTCTGACAAAATTTTTCTTAGATCTCAGATTGTGGTCAGTTCAAGCACTTTTAAAACATTTTTTTGGGGGGCTGGAGAGATGGCTCAGCGTTTAAGAGCACCCGACTGCTCTTCCAGAGGTCCTGAGTTCAATTCCCAGCAACCACATGGTGACTCACAACCATCTGTAAAGAGATCCGATTCCCTCTTCCGGTGTATCTGAAGACAGCTACAATGTACTTATATATAATAAATGAATAAATAATAAAAAAAACAAAAAAACATTTTTTAGAACTCATATTGTAGTCAGTTTGTGAAGTTTTTATTGTTAACAGATACTTCACTACCTATTAAAATATATTAATTTCCCAAATGCAATTTCTCTGTTGCTCAGTAAAGTGCATACTTATGTGTAGAGTTGTTTATGGAGAGGCATTCAAAACACACATTCCCTTCCCATCTCTGTAGAGCCAATGCCAGTTTCACATGTTTAAGGCAATAGACAAGAGTTATGGGGAACATGCAGAAAATGCTTAGGTGAATTACTAAGTAAATACTTGTTTTCCATTTTCAAACAGTTCCTAATTCATTTCCAAGCTACCATTATCTTCTTCCAATCCTACCCCCTAGCTATTATGATGCTCCAATTCTCTCTGCTTAACAGCAGCCTCTATTTTCATTAAAATTCATCAAATCATATATAATCTAATAGGTAGAGAACTGTAATTGAGGTCTTTCTAATATTTCTAGCCATAATTTTACAACATGATTGAGGTAAAAGATTATCATCTCAACTATTAACAGCAAGGAAGAACTGTGTGCCTTCACAGTTTGGCTTCCAATGTTAGTCTTATACCTGAAGTTTACTCAGAAAGTGTTTGTACACTTTCTGTCTGCATAAGGAGAATCATTGAGATCATGAGAAGACACTCACAGGCATCTCTTTTTCTTTACACTTTGAGGATATGTACAGTATTGGACAAATATATTAAAGACCAAATGTAGAACTTAGTTGTTTGTGTTATTTGTAATTCACTTTTATGCTGGCATATTCCTTCTGATTTCTCACCAAACAATCTATGTCTATAATACACACAAACACTCATGTACATGTGCTTTCATGAAAGAATATACATTCATATGAAGACACAGCAAACACACAAACATACATATATAGGCCTACACATGTATACACGTGTGTAGGCACACACATACATACACAACAGAAGAATGTGCTCTCTCCATTGTTCTACCAAAGATTGGCACAAGAATATGATAGACCAAGGACTCTGATTTCTTTTTCTTAAATCATCAGTTCTTAGTCATTATTGAAAAATTACGCTTTTTCAGGTAGTGATGAGACAGCAAAATCAGTAAGGCCCTTGCTTTGTAAGCATGAAGATATGGTTTAGATCTTCAGCACACTCATAAAAATCCAACTCTTCTGGCCCATAGCATTGGGGAGAAAACTGGGGAGTTAAGTGAATCTCGAGAGCTCACTAACCAACTCTGGCATCCACATATCAAAACCATGTGCACATGTTTAATTATACTCTTCCCCAGCCACAAAGTATTGTTGCCAAAAAATGTCACTTGAATTGAAATTATACACTGAATGTCTATCAAATATTAAACTGTGAAGCATGAATCATTGAAGGAGCAAGAGTAGATTCTACAATAATATTACTGAGTAGTTTAAACAGGATAGCCATTACAGCTATCTTGAATGAAAGCACTCACCCTATGAAAAGTGTTTTATGTCACAGAAGACCAAGAATAAGTAGTCTTTTATTGTCTGCATTCATATGGGTTGGGCTACTGCTCTAGACTAGTGATGATGAGGCAATGGGAATATAAAAACAGTTTTGACACTGGGGTCTGGGGATGGCTCAGTCTGTAATATTCTCTGCTATATAAGCATAGAAACTGAGTGTGGAGCCCTACTATTCACATAGTGTAAAAGTCCAAATTTGTAATCTCAGTTCTGGAGGATAGAAAAAAGCAGATCTCTAAAGTTCATTGCCTCACCAAAATAACTGATCAATGAATTCAGTGATACTATGTCTCATGAATCGAGATGCAATATGTATCGAGGAAAGAAATCTTATCTATCAGTTGCCACCACACATGCATCTACACATGTGTTCATGCTGCCGTGTGTGTGTCTGTGTGTGTGTGTGTGTGTGTGTGTGTATGTGTGTGTGTGTGTGTGTGTGTGTGTGTGTGTGTGTGTGTGTGTGTGTGTGTGTGTGTGTGTGTGTGTGTGTGTGTGTGTGTGAGAGACAGAGGACAGAGAGAAAGAGAGAAAAAGACACAGAGAGAGGCAGAGAGAAAAAGGGAGAGGGTGTTAATAAAGCCCCAACATTGTTTTGTATTGGCTAGTACTGAAATCTCTTCTATGACAAACTTACAAATTCCAGTTTTGTCCAAATTGAGGACCCTAAAAGTATAGTGCAGTGCTTCGGGGCTGCTGATGGTGAAGGAATTGTATTTTGCCTCTATCTCCTCATCACTGATAAATGCAAGTGCAAGGCGCTGGGTTCAGTCCCCAGCTCAAAAGAGAGAGAGAGAGAGAGAGAGAGAGAGAGAGAGAGAGAGAGAGAGAGAGAGAGAGAGAGAGAGAGAGAGAGAGAGAAGAATGTAAAATATACTCAATCTGTTTAAGTTGACAATAGGTAGTAAAAAAAAAAAAACAGCGATTCACAGGAAATTGAACTGAGGTATATTGAAGAGGAGCTGTAGTTATGATTCACAGAAAATAATTATAGTTGGAAAATAATAAAAATTCAAAGGATGCAGTATGTATAAATAGTGTTCTGAGAGTCTTAGCTGATAGGAAAATTTTCAAATCGTCACATAGATGCCACTCAGACATGTTTAATGATGGCTAGAAGCTTGGAATTTACTTTGGCAAAGCTGGAAAAAGATGAGTAGCATTAGCCAAGTCCATATTTTCAAAGAATCATTCCTTTTCTGGGTGAAGTTGGACTCAAGTTGAAGAGTGCTGACTATATTAACATTATTACTACAAAGACAAAAAGATGACTAATTCTGGAAAGATTGGAAACTGTACCATAGTTCTTCCTTTGTCTCTCTGTAGTCTGTGTTTGGGGCAGGGCAGGCACATTTTTATCACATCCATTTTTATTTGTGTATATATGAGCATCTGTGAAGGAGTAGAGGTCAGAGAACAACTTTCAGCAGTTGAATTACCCCTTTCACCATGGGCAACCCAGTAATTAAACTTGAAAACAAGTGCTTTTCCACTTTGTGTTATTTCTGTGGTTCCTCCCAGTGCTATTTAATAAGATTTTAAAGCAGAATTATTTGGAAGAAGTGAGATACTCAGAGAAAGAAAAAAGTATATCCAGATATGAGTATGGACTTCTCATGAACAGTAATTATTGAGTGCCTTACCATTGGCCTAATAGATTATTTTGGTTGCTCTCAGCATACATCTGAAATAACTGCTAAAAGAACCTATCTACTCTTCTCTCTTATCATAAATGAAATTTTATAGTGGCTATAGATATCTCTTTGGGGAGATTATAATTAGAAGATCTAATATGAGGAGGTTTTTGTGTTACATAAAGTGTTTCTGTTGAGACTTGGAAAACTGTAGCTTTTCAGCAGGAAGAGACAAAGTCTTCAACCATTGTCCATTGTACTGGAGTTCTGGCTTCTCCAAACCTTATCAAGACTCCATGGAGAGGGGTGCTTTTGACATCTTATGTCTTTTACATTTATTTCCTGACTTTTTATCCTGCCTCATTTTCCTCACTTTATCTACCTTCCCTGAAGTCAGGACCAGTGGGCTCTGGACTTAGTTCTTCCTCAGAGAAGTTTCAAACCTGATTTCCTGGTAGAGATTCACTCATGGGTGGTAGATATGCTGAGGTTCACTTGCAGTTTCATTGCTTGGAATAATACTAGTGGTGTTACTTCTTTATATCATTGCACCTTCTATTGTGGCTTACATTTCAGAGGAACAATTTTATTTCTGTAATTAAGGGTTTTCCAAAGAGCTCCAAGTTGTCCTTCTTTCAGTTAGAAAATGCAACTTTATATTCATTATGTTGTTACTAAAGCTGTGGACCACACTGTGCTTCCAGAGGCTTTTCTCTCAAGCTAAGGCATGTAGTCCACCTTATCTCTATGTGCAGAATCCTCTGGTTTGAAATGGTCTCTCAGGGCTAGCAGACAGCATAATCTACTGCCAAATTGGTCCATTAAACAAAAATTCTAAGTCATAAAGCTGTGGCATTACATTGAATTTAAAACACTGTCACCTTCAAATGGCCATGAATTTTAACAGCCACTTTGAGAAATTCCTTTCACACACCAATTTAGCATGGCCTGTTAATTCTAACCACACTGGCATGGATGAATGAGGTGAGAAATCATGAGTTCTTCAGATATTTTAGGCATTGGACTGTCATGCTTCAACTCTGTACTTATCCACAAATTTCTCAAATTCTTTATTAGTCGCTCATTTATTTATTTGTCAACTATAATTTGCTCCCTCTGTGCTTCAAATATGCTCATTTATTTATGCATTATTCATTTATGTAGAAGTTAATGTACACAAATTACATTCTAATGTTGATTGGGATTGGTACCAAAGTTCAAACAGTGAATAAATCTAATATTGTCATTAAAAACACAAAAATAGTAATACATTAATTATTAAATTAAATTAACATGTAAAAATATACTTACTGTGCGTTTGTTCATCTATCTATCTTTGCATATTCATGTGTGTCTGCATGTGTCTGTGTGTTTGGCTTCATGTGGAGGCTAGAATACAATTGATTGTTGTTTCTTTGTTGCCTCCCACTTTTGTTTTAAACAAATAACCCTCATTTCTCATTGCCCTGGTGCTTAGTAATTCACCTGGACTCACTAACCATAAGCTCTTGGAGGTGTCTTGTTTGTTTCAAACCAGCACTACCATGTTTGACTCTTCTTACCTGTTTGTACTGATGGGACCCTGGTCTTTGTACTCATTAGGAAAACATTGTACCAACAGAGCTATCTCCCCAGACCTTACATTATTTTGTGAATCTCTCAATAAACTATGTATTTGTTAATTTTTATTTACTTGCTTCCTCATTCATTTTTATGGGTTGAGGTTTTTAAGCATTATTCCTTTAGTCCATTACACAAAAGTTAATTGAAATGAATTATATTCTAATGTTGACTGAGTTGAGCACCAAAATAACAATATGAATACATCCATTCTTGTCCACAAAATAATTTTTTGGGAGAAGACAAGTGCAGTGCACAGACATTTTAGATTCATTCTGGAAATTTGGGAAGCCATTGATGGAACAGAAATAGAACTCAGGAGGAAAGGAATGAGAAGAGGTGTACATGAAACCAAAACCATGGTCATTCGTGGTATTTTTTACTACCTAACTCTTGAGTTACATTTTGTGACTATGTCTGTATGCTTTTATGTATATGGGATATATTTTTGTATGGTTTATACATACACAAGACCAATTTGCCCACAGAGCTATGTCTCCAGCCTCTTAGCTGACTGTGTAGTAGAAATAGCTGTTTGTTACAGAGCAGCAACTATCCTGAAGTGCCATGTTATGCATTTCACAGTGGACGTGACACTTTTTCACATCACCAGAAGTTGCATTCATTCTGTGTTAATGAGGAAAGTACAGAAATCTCATGTGCTAGACATTTTGCCTCTAGTTGAATCTACACCTGAAATTATGAGGTTGTTACTCTGATGCTTAAGTGCTGTTTCACAGTAAGTCTGACATACAGAGTGGTCGTGTGCTCTAACATGCAACATTCAACTTCTACTGTTCTTTCCATGGGTCGCAAGAACCTCAGAAAGTACAGTAAAGAAGAGAAATCTATGGTGCCCACTGTATATTCCTCACCATCACTTTCTTCTTTAATAAGATAGATGTGATCAGTTTATGAGGAGTGAATGAAAAGAATATAAAGCTGAGGTTCTTCATATACATTTATCTGTAAAGGACAAGCTGAGAAGAGAATTTAAAATGTCATTGGCTAGCTCTGTTCCTGGCACTGTTTATTCCTTAAGTGTGAATGTGAGTCAGAAACACTATATTCATTGTGCTATAATGCTTAATGTTGATTGTCAGTGTGTTAATCATCTTGGAAAAAAATACATTGCACATATCTGTGTGAGGTTTTCTAGATTGCAGTCAATGACAGTTCACCCAACTCAAAGAGTGAAAGAACATAATTTTCTTGGCAGATTATGACTGTTGTGAAAGGGAAGCAGAGAAACACTCCACCTTTGGATATTGCTTCCATTATTTTTTCCTTCTTTTTTAAATTTTTTTTATTTTTCATTCTTATTAACTTGGGTATTTCTTATTTACATTTCGATTGTTATTCCCTTTCCTGGTTTCCAGACTAACATGACCCTAACCCTTGCCCCTCCCTTTCTCTATGGGTATTCCCCTTCCCATCCTCCCCCCATTACTGCCCTCCCCCCAACAATCACATTCACTGGGTGTTCAGTCTTGGCAGGACCAACTGCTTCCCCTTCCACTGGTGTTCTTACTAGTCTATTCATTGCTACCTATGAAGTTGGAGCCCAGGGTCAGTCCATGTATAGTCTTTGGGTAGTGTCTTAGTCCCTGGAAGCTCTGGTTGCTTGGCATTGTTGTTCATATGAGGTCTCAAGCACCTTCAAGCTCTTTCAGTCCTTTCTAAGATTCCTTCAACGGGGGTCTCATTCTCAGTTCAGTGGTTTAATGATGGCATTTTGTTTTGTTATTATTACAAAATACCTAAGCTCAAATACTTCTAAAGTAAAGAAGTTTGTTTAATGCATTGATTGTGTTAATGAAAATTTGTTTTCTTGTTTCTCCTAAGTATGACAAGTGTCAGTGACTTGATATCTGTGGAAGATAGAACACAGCATGAAATAGAGAAGCAAGAAGGTGTTTCCTTGAAACAAAATTTTTTTTGTATCTTCCTATAGTCATTTCAGTCATGTTAAAAGGAAGATATTTCTCTTATGGTAGAATAAAATAGTCTACCTCAAAACTAATCACATCTCTTAATTTCAAAATCTTTAAAACATCATCCCACTTTTGGTATATAACACTAGGAAAATGAACTTTTTAGGCCAAATTATATCTAATGCCAAGTACGACCTCTTGACACAGAATCTCCAGCCTACCATGCATTCTACACATGAATGTGCTTGCAAATAACTTGTCTGTCTGTCTGTCTGTGTGTCTACTTGGTTAAAGATATTGGCTACATCTACTATAATTAGCAATTTATATATTTTTCATATGTTCATCTATTTGAATACTATGTCTTATTTGAGAAGGCTCTAGAACGTACAAAAGTAAAATGTTTCTTGTGGTTTTTGAGGAGAAGTAGTCTTAAAGTTTGTCATCCAGCCTCCCTATTGCCATTTATTTCTGCTTTTGATTACTGTGCTTATCTAGTCGTATGCTCCCACTGTCATGTCTTCCCTACCATTGTGGACCAAAATCATGAACTAAATAAGCTTCTCTTCCCTTATGCTTCTTCATTCAGGTATTTTACCACAGAGAAAAGAAAACAAATTAATACAAGGTTAATGGAGGAATTTCCAAGCTGTGAGACCTCTGAAACTTTTGTCTCATGTATTTTACATCTCTTTGCTCTCATGAATTTCCCTTTTTCTTTTTATTCCAAGCTCCTATGAAGTGCTTTGATCAGGAAAATATTTATGGCCTGTTGATCACATCATGTAGCTAAGAAGTTTCTACTAAACCCAAGTGAGTGTTTAAGACTGTGGGTTGTTAGCAACAGAAACCAAGACGACATGGCATCATCAGAGCCCAATTCTCCCACCAAAGCAAACACTGAATATCCAAACACACCAGAAAAGCAAGATCTACATTTAGAAAGCAAGATCTACATTTGATCTTGATGATGGAGGACTTCAAGAAAGACATTTAGAACTCCCTTAAAGAAGTGCAGGAAAACACAAATAAACAAGCAGAAGCTTACAGAAAGGAAATGCAAAAATCCCTGAAAGAATTATAGGAAATCACAATCAAACAGGTGAAGGAATTAGAAATGGAAATAGAAGTAATAAAGAAAGCACAAAGAGAAACAACCCTGGATATAGAAAACCAGAGGAAGAGACTAGGAATCGTAGAGAGAAGCATCACCAACTGAATGCAAGAGATAGAAGAGAAAATTTCAGGAGGAGAAGATTCCATTGAAATCATTGACACAACTGTCAAAGATAATGTAAAGGAGAAAAAGATACTGGCCCAAACATACAGGAAATCCACGACACAATGAGAAGATCAAACCTAAGGATAATAGGTATAGAAGAGAGTGAAGAATCCCAACTCAAAGGAACAGTAAATATCTTCAACAAAGTCATAGATCAAAACTTCCCTAACCTAAAGAAAGAGATGCCCATGAACATACAAGAAGCCTACAGAACTCCAAATAGATTGGACAGAATAGAAACTCCTCCTGTCACATAAATAGTCAAAACACCAAATGTACAAAACAAAGATTATTAAAAGCAGTAAGGGAAAAAGGTCAAGTAACATATAAAGGCAGACCTTTCAGAATTACACCAGACTTCTCACCAGAGACTATGAAAGCCAGAAGATCATGGACAGATGTCATACAGACCCTAAGAGAACACAAATGCCAGCCCAGGTTACTGTATCCAGCAAAACTCTCAATTAGCATAGATGGAGAAACCAAGCTATTCCATGGCAAAACAAATTTACACAATATCTTTCTACAAATCAAGCCCTACAAAGGATAATAAAGGGTAAAGTCCAACACAAGGAGGCAAGCTACACCCTAGAAAAAGCAAGAAACTAATCATCCTGGCAACAAAACAAAGAGAAGACAAGCACAAACATAATCTCACATCCAAACACCAACATAACAGGAAGCAACAATCACTATTCCTTAATATCTCTCAACATCAATGGACTCAATTCCCCAAATAAAAAGACACAGATTAACAAACTGGATATGCAATGAAGACCCAACCTTTTTCTGCTTACAGGAAACACACCTCAGAGATAAAGACAGACACTACATCAGAGTAAAAGCCTGGAAATCAAATTTCCAAGCAAATGGTCTGAAGAAGCAAGCTGGAGTAGCTATTCTAATATCGAATAAAATCGATTTTCAACCAAAGGTCATCAAAAAAGATAAGGAAGGACAGTGCATAGTCAACAAAGGAAAAATCTACCAAGATGAACTCTCAATCCTAAATATCTATGCTCCAAATACAAGGGCACCTACATACATAAAAGAAACCTTACTAAAGCTCAAAGCACACATTGTAACTCACCCAATAATGGTAGGAGATTTCAGCACCACACTCTCATCAATGGACAGATCATGGAAACAGAAATTAAACAGAGACATAGACAGACTAAGTGAAGTCATGAACCAAATGAATTTAACAGATATTTATAGAACATTCTATCCTAAAACAAAAGGATATACCTTCTTCTCACCACCTCATGGTACTTTCTCCAAAATTGACTGCATAATTAGTCATAAAACAGGTCTCAACAGACACAGAAAGAAATAAGACTGTGGGTTGATTTGAAACTACACTGAGATTTTTCTAGCTTTGACATGTTGTTTGAAATAGGTGATTTCATTTTACTTTTTTTTTCAGTGTCTTCCTCTGTTAATTATTAATAAAACTGTAATTTTATTGTGAAGATAAGATGTTGTGGGATAATCACAGGAAACCACAAGAAAAATGACTGAAACTATACTTCAAGTATGCAGTAACTATTTTTTTATATTCTTGTTCAATATTTAAGCAATATTAATGTTTTTAATTTGTTTTTCATTGTTTCTTTTCAATAAAGGAATTTCTCAGTTCCTGACTTCTCCACTTCCTTTCCCCCATCTCTCTCATTATCTCTTATACACTAGATGTGTGTGTGTGTGTGTGTGTGTGTGTGTGTGTGTGTGTATGATATGCGTGTGGTAAGTGTGTTAGTATATTACATGTGTATTGTTCATGTGGCTGTGCATGCATATATGGGTAACCACATATGTATGCATAAACATACATAAGACAAATGTCAAAATTAAGAGGTCTCCTTGATCACTCCATCTTTGTTTATGAGACAGATGCCTAATTGAATCCAAAGATAATCATGTCCCTTGGTTGGTTGCCCACTGAACTCCAGGTCGGTCTGTCTCTGTCTCTAAATACTGATTCTGGTGTCTAATACCCAGGTCCTTGAGCCTGTGAAGCAAGCATTTTACTAAGTGAGTCATCTCTGTAGACCATGTTTTTTTTTTTCCTTAATCTGATTTCTCTTTAGTTGTTGAAACACAGATTTGGGAGGAAATAAATGGATGAAAGACAAATTTTGGCTCTCAGGTCCAGAGCAGTCAATCACTCATGCTGGTGGATCATGGTGTAGCAATGCAGACTGATGGTAGCACCCAAGAAAGTACCGCTATTTAATTTTCTCCTTCTCCATGTATATCCAATTCATTTCCTTAGCCAGTGAGACTATATCCCTTCATTCACGGCCAGTATCCCCTTCTTAATGAACTAAGGTCCTCAGAAATTGTTAAGATTAAAATAAAATTAACCTTCATAGTTGACTTCTATGATAAAGAATTTTGTTGAGAGCATCTAATAATTATACAAATTTCCCATGCAGTAGATTTCCCATGCAGTAGTTTTGATTCCTTATTCACTGTTAGGAGACTGGCAAGTAAACTTGGTCCGTGTCTAATCTTGAAACCTCCTCTCAGCAGAATCATGATATCAGGCTGAATAAGTATGAATGGGTCCATTATCTGGTTGCATCAGTGTGCCAGGTCTCTGCACTCTGAGAATGATTTCTCCTGAGTCAAATACCTCAGGTGCTTCATGCAAAAATCCATATGTCTTCCTTTGTCTCTCTACCACCTCCCTTCCCTGTCTATGAAAAACAAATAAAATCATGACTAGCACTTTTACCTGATAACCCATCTCACTGACACCAATACTAGTTTCAATGATTTACATACAGCTATTAAGGCCCTTCCATTCAGTTCATGTTAATTGTGCATGCACCTTGGTTCAACATGCTGATTTCTAAAGCAATGTAATCATCATATGTTGTTCTCTCAAAAATGTTTAACAAAGCCACTTAAAGAAGGGTTAATTTGGACTCACAGTTCAAGATTTCATCGTGGCAGAGGTATAAAATGACTACACATGCTGCCTCTGTAGTAAGGAAACAGAGACAGATGAATGCCAGTTTGCAGTTGACACTTTGCCTTTTTATGAAGTCTGAAGCAACAGCTTATCACATAGGCCAGCCACATAGAGGTCTTTCTATCTCAGTTAAAACAGTCCAGAAACCTCCTCCCTGACATATTCAGGCCTTGATCCTGAAAATATTAGCTATTACAAACGAAAAATGATCCAAAGTGTAATACTGAACTTTTCCTATTCTAGTTCAGATCCAGCTATTTTTCTGATAATATCTATTTATTATTATAAAAACTTGGAAACCAGGTATAAGGTTTAATCATCATTTTGATCTCTTTTCAATTAGCACAGTGAAGTAGTTTACGTGCATGGTTCACTGAACCTTCCTCTTGTGTAAAGCCCATGCCATAAAAATCCCCCTGATTATTGTTTCTACTCTATATTTCTCTTCTGTGGGACTTGCCCCATGGCATCATATAATTTCTCATTTACTCCAGCCTATACTATACATCAACAAGGTTCAGAATCACATTTATAGCATCAGAGCCAATGACAAAGTTTCAAACTTCTTTGAGCATCACTTAGCTTTAATCCTTAGATTATAATCTACCAAGAGTTCACGAGGTCGGTCAGACAAAACACCGTAATAAGAAAGTACTTGGCTTATTATTTTTGTTTAGTTCTGTGGTTAATTATTATTTTATTTTTATTAGATATTTTATGTATTTAAGTTTCTAATGTTATTCCCTATTTCTCCTCTCCCATACTTCCTCCCCCTCCTCCTACTTCTATAAGGATGCTCCCACTCCTACCCACTCACACCCACCTCAACATTCTAGAATTCCCCTACTCTGGGGAAACAAACTTTTACAGGGCCAAGGGCCTCTCCTCATATTGATGCCAGACAATGCATTCTCTGCTACATATGTAACTGGAGCTATGAGTACCTCCATGTGTACTCATTGGTTGGAGGTTTAGATCCTGGGAGCTGTGGGAAAGTCTGGTTAGTTGACATTGTTGTTCTTCCTATGGGGTTGCAAAAGCCTTCAGCTCCTTCATTTCTTTCTCTAACTCCACCATTGGAGTCACTGTCTGGTGAGCTTCTCAGGAGACATCCATATCAGGCTCCTGTCATCAGGCACTTATTGGCATCAACAATAGTGACTGGTTTTGGTGACTTCATATGAAATGGATCTCCAGGAGGAACAGTTTCTGCATGACTTTATCTTCAGTCCCTGTTCTACTCTTTGTCCCAGTACTTCCTCCCATGAGTATTTTGTTCTCTCTTCTAAGAAGGAATGAAGAATTCACATTTTCATTTTCCTTTCTCTTTAGCTTCATATGGTGTGTGAATTGTTTCTTGGTGATTCTGAGCTTTGCGTCCATTATTTACTTATCAGTGAGTACATACCATGTGTGTTCTTTTGTGACTAGGTTACCTCACTCAGGAGGATATTTTCTAGTTCAATCCATTTGCATAAGAAGTTCATGTAGGTTTTTAATAGCTGAGTAATACTCCATAGTGTAAAAGTACCATATTTTCTGTATCCATTCCTCTTTTGAAGGACATCTGGATTTTTCCAGCTCAGGCTACTATAAATAAGGCTGCTATGAACATAGTAGCATGTGTCCTTGATATTTTTTGGAGCATCTTTGGGGTATATGCCCAAGAGTAGTACAGCTGGGTCCTCAGATAGTACTATGTCCAGTTTTCTGACGAGCTGCCAAAATGATTTCCAGAGACGTTTATACAGCCTGCAATGTCACCAACAATGGAGGAGTTTTACTATTTCTCCACATCCTCACCAGCATGAGCTGTCAGCTGAGTTTTGACCTTAGCCATTCTAACTGGAGTGAGGTTGAATCTTTTTATTGTTTTAATTTGCATTTCCCTGATGACTAAGGTTGTTGAACATGTCTTTAGGTGTTTCTCAGCCATTTGTTATTTCTCAATTGAGAATTCTTTGTTTAGCTCTGTACTCTGTTTTTAATTATTTGGTTCTCTAGAGACTAACTTCTTGAGTTCTTTGTGTATATTAGATATTAGCCCTCTATTGTATGTAGGATTGGTAAAGATCTTTTCCCAGTCTGTTGCTTGCTGTTTTGTTCTACTGACAGTATCTTTTGTCTTACAGAAGCTTTGATATTTTATGATGTCTTTGTGAATACTTTTAACATTTTAATGTTGACTTAGAAATCTTTACATGATTAATATTCAGTAGTAAGGCTTGCTTCATTCTTTTGATTTAATTTCTGTGAGAAATTAAAATGCTTTAATGACAAAAATTAAGGAGTGGCAACAGTCAGGGCATGTATTTCAGTCTTAGCCAATCATCTCTGGAAATACTTTCACAAACATACCTAGAAGTATATTTTGCTAATCTCTTAAGTGCTTCTTATATTTAGAAAAGTGGAAAAACAAAATACCAATAACACACTATGGCTGATCAGATCTACTATTGTCTTCAATGTATTATTATTTATTTTTTTATATATACAAATTTTCTACTTTGACCTTATTTTATGTATTTATCTTCTCACTTATTGTAGCACAATAAATAGCACCTCTTTATGCATCATTTCTTGAATTTCTCACTTAGAATTATATAATAGAAATCTTGTTTAGATCCATTTAAATGTCACATGCATTATTCACTGTGGCTTCAGTACACCTGACTATGAAAATTAAGTATACTTTATTCTTTCAGAAACTTACTGTTGGACATTTTCCTTTTCCTATTGTAGCATTATTTACAATAGGTTACTGTCACGATAATAAGCATACATCTTTTTAAAACCAAATGTCACCTTGTAACATTCTAATTGATTTCTGGGTCTATTACTGAAATTAGCAAGATTCAGGGAGGGGTAATGTTCTTTAAACTCAGAGGTAAATGTCAGCTTTGGAGGTGGAGAGTGTTAGCTGTTACCTTAATAGAATCTAGTGTCATCTAAGAGTCAAGCCTGCAGACACAACAGTGAAGGAATCTTCCAAAGTCCATCCTCAGCTTGAGAAAGGGTCCTGAGCAAGAAATGACTGGGAGCATCAGAAGAATAACTAGGAGTCAGTGATGGATACGATCTGTCAGTTGTGTATCCTGTTCAAGATAGCACTCTCTTGCATATCAAAGCCCAGTATTTTATTTGAATAGCCCACTTTTTTAGAAATTGCATAGCAACTTAATCATTTACCCAAGGTTCCCTTCTGATCATTTCACCAATCAGCATTTTATGACTTTAGCCCCTTGACTCTCAGAAATATAAAATGAAATACAGTGCACCTGAACCAGTTTTATTATTATTATTATTATTATTATTATTATTATTATTATTATTATTATTATAGCAAGTCCTATGTGGTTTGCTTAGCTCAGTGCTTATGGTTGACAAGCCTAGATGACAAGGTCAGCTCAGTCAGTCAATAGGGTCTCAAGGGAGGGAGGGAGGACTGAAATAAAGAGAAACAATCAACAAAAGTACAACACAACTCCAGCCAGTACTGAGGCTGGAGCAGATTTATTACCATCTTTGGCTGCCAGCCTGTTAGATAAATAAATCCATCTGGGGATACCTTTTTTAATTCTGAGCCATGTATTTTTGGTCACCAACATGTTGACAGTGTTAAAGGCAAGTTTTATCACAATGGGCAGGAATAAAAGTATTGCCAGGACCAGAATGGCTAAAATGTTCAAGCTACATAAGCCATTCTTGAAGCTTTACCAAGATTGAAATACTGACTTTAAGCCATGAATCAGGATGAACAAGATGTAAGGAATGTCACACATTTCTGGGCTGAGGTTTACTTTGTGCTTTGTATTATTTGAATTTATAATTTCTTTATGCATGATTAAAATATCCAGAAAGGTGTTAGAATTATGCCAAATACCCTGCAAGTATTTTTTGAATTTTCCATTGGTATTTACCATGACACACAAAAATGACTTCTTATCCTTAAACTCTGAATCTCCTCAACAATAATTTGAATGGTATTATAAAGAGTGTCAATTCATTGCTATAGATATCTATCTAAGTCTTCTTGAATACTCAGACCATTAGTAACAATTTTTTTGATAAATGATTAACAAAAGTGTCTATCTTAAAGTTTCATATCAAAGCAATTGCAGAAACTGTGGTGCTAGCTATTAATGTAATCAAAGCTGCTATATTAGCAATAATCAAGCTTAGTACCCTCTTGTTTCTACTTAAAGCCTGATTCAGTTCTTCCAGTATTTGCAAGTCTTTTTTAAAACACCAAGGTCCTATAATACCAGAGGCAATAATACGAAAGATGGTTGGTAGACCACCACAGCAGTCATGCCAGATTTCAATATATTAACACAATTAGAAAGTATAGAATTAATACAACTTACATTAAATACCATAGAAGAAACAAGAGTAATTTTAACATAACCAATTAATAAAAGATTCTAATTTTAACGAAAAACACAAATACTTCCATCATTGGTAATATTCTTTACAAGTAAAACAGAAATCTTATCACCAATTGTATTGAAAGTCATGTTTTATTATAAGTTGGCTCCCTTGTATGGGGAAATTCAATCATGAGAATCTCTAGTCTGGTCGACACTGCTGAAGTTATGAGTGGTAAGTCAGAAATATAGGCCCAGTAAACTTTACTGTGTCCAGAAACCATGACGATCATTAGAAAGGGAATGGGCAGGAAGGTGGGATTGTGCCATTTGTTGTACCACCCTTTCTGCCAATAACCATGTCCCATTTTCTTCCTATAAAAAACACACAAACATGCCTTCTTCTCCATATGAGCATAGGTTCAGGTACATGACATTGGCCTGCCATAGGATTCTTCCATTTCACTGAAGCATATTTGGTAGAAATGTGAGGATGCCAAAGACACTCAGCATCTGAGTTTCCATTAGCATCCAAATTTTAAAAATTTATAATAAAAGGAGCATGATTTAAATAATTTTGTGATGTATGGGTGTATAATTCCTCCCTCACTTTTATTTTACGAAGATATTGTTTTAAAGTTCCATGGACTCATTCCACAATATTTTGTCTCTGAAGAGTATAAGGAATCCCAGTAATATGGGCAATATTAAATTGCTGACAGAAAGTCTCACATGCTTGACTGCAATAACCAGTTCTATTGTTTTAATCTGAATTGAAAAACCCAACAGAAAAAAACAAAAGAGGCAATGAGTAATACTGTCAATGTCTTTCTTGTTAAAGCAGTTGCAACAAGAAAGCCTTAGAAGGTATCAATAATCATATGTACATATTTTCCTTTTCCAAAATCATAAATATTAGTACCATCCATTTGTCATAATTGATTAGGTATGAATCCTTGTGTATTAACATCATTATATGGTATAGGAAGAAATTGACATTCAGGAAAAGTCTTTACAATTTGATGTGCACATTCTTTAGAAATACAACATTGTTATCTCAAGTTATTACTAATTTGAGGATGTAATGAATAACAATGTTTGGCTAATTGTTCCTGTATAAAGTCTATAATCTGCCTGGTATGCAATTGAGCTGAGGCATTGCCTTTACTCAGAGGTGCGGGCCATCAAATATGTGCTCTTAAATGTACTATAAAGTAAGGACAGTGCATTCTTTAAACTAAGTTATATTTGTATAAATAATTTTAAAATTTGAAAATTAGCAGTATCTAAACAGAGAATAGTTTCAAGCTATCATATATCATGAGCTATATATTGGCTCTTAGAATACAATTTAAAAGTTTGATTTTTTTTCATATCTCAAAGACAACAGCTACAGCACGCAATTCATTTATCTGTGTTGAAGCAGGGGGAAATTCAATAGAAAAAACATTTGATCCAATTACGTATACTGCTTTCCCAATTGATGTGCTGTGTGTAAATACAGTAAGCCCATTCTCTATGGAATGCATGTGCAAATTTTCAGGAAATACAAAAGTATTCATTGAGGTAAATTGTAACAACTTGTCTTTCAGATAGTGATTATCAATTTTACCTGGAAAGTTTGCACATGCAATAGGCCAAATATTAGTATTCTGCAATAACCAATTTAATTGTTGTTTGGAATAAGGAATATATATTGCCTTTGAATACTTTCTGTAGCAACAAGTAATGCCAATGTCCAAAATATTGAAAAGTATATGCCTTTGAATCTTTCATGGAGCCACAACTAATCCCCAAGATTTTAAAGCTGGTTGTACAAGAGCAAAGCTTGTAGTAAAAACTCCTTCCAAGGGAACAGCTAATAAAACATCATACATACAGTAAATAATAGACACGGAAGGATACAAGTTACTAACTTCTTTTACTGAAGCAGCAACAAAATTTTGACATAATGTAGGACTGATGGGCATTTCCTAAGACAAAACATTCCAGTGATAACACTTCATGGGTTCTTTAAAATTACAGGCAGACACATTAAGTGCAAACCTCATACAACCAAAAGGAAGCAAAGAAATAGTATATAAACAAACTTTTAAACCAATACTAACTGTATATATATATTTGGAATGGTAACTGGGGCAGGTAATCCAGACTGTAATGCTCTCATAAGTTCCATAGATTCATTAACCTTTTGTACATCTTGCAATGATATCTCCACTTGCCTGACTGATTTCTTAATTTTAAATATAGGTGAGTTTTATGGGGAATTGGAAAGTTCAATAAGGTCAGCTTGCAATTACTCTTACACTAGCTGTTGAGTGGGCAGAATTTTTTCTGATATAAGAGAGCACTGATAAACCCGTTCAGAAACATCACTTTTGCAAGTTATTTTATCTGCATAGAGTGCAGACTTGTCAATGGGCTCCATAAAAGTACTTCAGGCCATGTTTTTGTTCTCTGGGGGTAACTACAATGGGTTCAAATTGTCCTTGATTTTGTTTTTCTAATACTTGGTTTGACAAATAACCAAAATCAAACATATGTAACTTTGTTATTTGGACTGCAAAAATATATAATGTACGTCATTACATCACTTCTCCACAAATCAACAGGCAGGTTAACACAAAGTATGGGTGAAAATATCCTTGGTGGCCTTCCTCATCTTCCAACTGTTAGAGATCACTGCTGTGCTCAGGACTCTTGACTTTTCCCTATCCCTTGTAATTGAGTAATGGTAGTTGTTTTAGGCCAAGATCCAAGCCAGAGGATAGAAGATATTACAGATACATCTGCTCCTGTATCTAGTAGCACTGTAATTTTTTATTCATTTATTCTTCCTTTTTAAAATTTTTTATTAGATATATTCCTTTACTTAGATTTCAAACGTTACTCCCTTCCCAGCTTCCTGTCCATAAGCCAAATTCTTTCTCCTCCCCTCTCCCATAAGAGGTATTCCCCCTATAGATCCCTCTTGTTGCCCCCCCATATTCCCCTGCAGTGGGGACCTAACCTTGGCAGGACTAAGGGCTTCCCCTTCCCCTGGTGCCCCAATAAGGTTATTGTTTGCTACATATGCATTTGGAGCCCTGGGTCAGTCCATGTACAGTCTTTCTGTAGTGGTTTAGTCCCTGAAAGTTCTGGTTGGTTGGCATTGTTCTTTTTATGGGGTTGCAAGCTCTTTCAACTCTTTCAATACTTCCTCTAATACCCCCTAAGGAAGTATTATTCTTAGTTCGGTGGTTTGCTGCTAGCATTGACCTCTATATTGGACATGTTCCTGATGTGTCTCTCAGGAGAGATCTGTATCTGGTCCCTTTGAGCAGGCATTTTCTAACTTCATCGATCTTAACTAGTTTTGGTGGCTGTATATATATGGGCCACATGTGGGGCAGGTACTGAATAGCCATCCTTGATAATTTTTCTTCCTCTTTTAAGAAGGAGTGGGAGCATCCACATTTTGGTCATCCTTTTTCTTAAGCTTTCTGTGCTCTGTGATTGCATCTTGGTTAATTAAAGCTTTTTGACTAATATCCACTTAAAAGTGAGTACATACCAAGTGTGTTTTTCTGAGAAACCTCAATCAGGATGATAATTTCTAGTTCATTCCATGTGCCTATGAATTTCGTGAAGTCATTTTTTTTTAATGAATAGTACACCATTCTGTAGATGTACCACATTTTTGAATCCTTTTCTCTGTTGAAAGGCATCTGGTTCTTTTCAGGTTCTGGCTATTATAAATAAGACTGCTATGAACATAGTGGAGCATGTGATTCTGTTGTAGGTTGGAGCATATTTTGGGTAAATGTTTAAGAGAGGTATATAGCTGGGTGCTCAGGTAGTACAATGTCCAATTTTCTGAGGAAACTCCAGACTGATTTCCAGAGTAGTTGTACCAGTTTGCAATCCACCAACAATGGAGGAGTGTTCCTCTTTCTCCACATAATCACCAGCATCTGCTGTCACCTGAATTTTTTTATCTTAGCCATTCTGACTGGTTTGAGGTAGAATCTCGGGGCTGTTTTGATTTGCATTTCACTGATGACTAAAGATGTTGAACGTTTCTTTAGGTGCATTTTGGCAATTTGATTCAGCTGAGAATGTTTTGTTTAGCTCTATACCCCATTTTTAATAGGGTTACATGGTTTTCTGGGGTGTAACTTATTGAGTTCTTTGTATAGTTTGGATATTAGCCCTCTATCAGATTTAAGATTAGTATAGATCTTTTCCAAATCTGTTGGTTGCTATTTTGTCCTAATCACAGTATCTTTTGCTTTAAAGAAGCTTTGCAGTTTTATGATCCTTTGTCCATTCTTGACCTTAGAGCATGAGCCATTGTAATTTTGGTTCAGGAAATTTTCCCCAGTGCCCATGGGTTTGAGACTCTTCCCCATTTTTTCTTCTATTAATTTGAGTGTATCTGGTTTGATGTAGAGGTCCTTTATCAACTTGGACTTAAGCTTTGAACATGGTGATAAGAATGGATGAATTTGCATTCTTCTACATGCTGACCTACAGTTAAACGAGCACCATTTGCTGAAAATTCTATGTCTCTTCCATCAGATGGTTTTAACTCCTTTGTCAAAGATCAAGCAAATAGGTGTGTGTATTTATTTCTGGGTCTTCAATTCTGTTCCACTGATCTATCTGTCTGTCTCTGTACAAATACCATACAGTTTTTGTGACTATTGGTCTGTAATACTGCTTGAAGTAAGGGATGGTGATTCCCTCAGAAGTTCTTTTATTGTTGAGTATAGTTTTCACTATCCTGGGTTTTTTGTTATTCCAAATGAATTTACAAATTGCTCTTTCTATCTCTATAAAGAATTTAGTAGGAATTTTCATGATGTTGCATTGAATCTGTAGATTGCTTTTGGCAAAATGGCCATCTTTAGTATATTAATCATGCCAATTCATGAGCATGGAAGATCTTTCCATCTTCTGAGATATTTTTCATTTCTTTCTTCAGAGACTTGAAGTTCTTGTCATACAGAATTTTCACTTACTTGGTTAAAGTCACACCAAGATATTTTATATTATTTGGGACTATTGTGAAGGGTGTCATTTACTTAATTTCTTTCTCAGCCTGTTTATCCTTTGAGTAAAGGAAGGCTTTTGATTTGTTTGAGTTAATTTTATACCCACACACTTTGCTGAAGCTGTACATCAGGTTAAGTAGTTCTTTGGTGGAACCTTTGGGGTGACTCAAGTATACTATCATATTGTCTGCAAATAGTGATATTTTGATTTCTTCCCTTCCAATTTGAATCCCTTTGCCCTCCTTTTGCTGTCTGATTTTTCTGGCTAGGATTTCAATAACTAGATTCAATAAGTAGGGAGAGAGTGGGCAGCCTTGTCTAGTCCCTGATTTTAGTGGGTTTGTTTCAAGTTTCTCTCCATTTAGTTTGATGTTAGCCACTGGTTTGCTGTATATTGCTTTTACTATGATTAGATATGGGCCTTGAACTGCTGATCTTTCCAGGACTTTTATCATGAATGGGTGTAGAATTTTGTCAAATGCTCTCAGCATCTAATAAAATGACCATGTGGTTCTTATCTTTGAGTTTGTTTATATAATGGATTACATTGATGGATTTTCATATATTAAATCATCCCTGCATCCCTGGGATGAAGCCTACTTGATAATGATGGATGATCATTTTGATGTGTTCCTGGATTTGGTTTGCAAAAATTTTATTTAGTATATTTGCATCAACATTCATAAGAGAAATTGGTCTGACGTTCTCTTTCTTTGTTGAGTCTTTGTGTGGTTTTGGTATAAGAGTAATTTTGGCTTCATAGAAGGAATTTGGTAGTGCTTTGTCTGTTTCAATTATGTGTAATAGTTTGGACAGTATTGGTATGAGGTCTTCTATGAAGGTCTGATAGAATTCTCCACTGAACCCATCTGGATCTGGGCTCTTTTTGGTTGGGAGAATTTTAATAACTGCTTCTATTTCTTTAGGAGTTATGGGGTTGTTTCGATGGTTTATTTTTTCCTGATTTAACTTTGGTACCTGGTATCTTTCTAGAAAAATTTCCATTTCCTCCAGATTTTCCAGTTTTTTTTTTTTTTGATACAGGATTTTGTAGTAGTATCTGATGATGTCTTTAATTTCTTCAGATTCTGTTGTTATGTCTCTCTTTTCATTTCTCATTTTGTTAATTTGCATACATTCTCTGTGTCCTCTGGTTAGTCTGACTGTGGGTTTATCTATCTTGTTGATTTTCTCAAAGAATCAGCTCCTGGTTTTGCTAATTATTTGTATAGTCCTTTTCGTTTGTTTTTGGTTGATTTCATCTCTGAGTTTGATCATTTGAGTCTTCTACTCCTCTTGGGTTCATTTATTCCTTTTTGTTCTAGAGCTTTTAGATGTGCTCTCAAGCTGCTGACCTATCCTCTCTCCTGTTTCTTTCTGCAGGTACTCAGAGCTATGTGCTTTCCCCTTAACACAGCATTCATTGTGTCCCATAAGTTTGGGTATGTTGCATCTTTTCATTAAATTCTAAGAAGTCTTTAATTTCTTTATTTCTTCCTTGACCAAGTTGTCATTGAGTAGAGCATTGTTTAACTTCCATGTATATGTGGGCTTTCTGTCATTATTATTATTGTTGAAGATCAGTGTTAGTGTGTTGTGATCTGATAGGATGCATGGGATTATTTCTAACTTCCTTTATCTGTTGAGGCCTGTTTTGTGACAATTATATGGTCAATTTTGGAGAAGGTTCCATGAGGTGCAGAGAAGAAGGTATATCCTTTTGTTTTAGGATGGAATATTCTATAAATATCTCTAAATTCGTTTGGTCCATAACTTCTCTTAATTTCTCTAAATCTCTGTTTAATTTCTGTTTTCATGATCTGTCCACTGATGAGAGTGGGGTGTTGAAATTTCCAACTATTATCGTGTGTGGCGCAATGGGTGCCTTGAGCTTTAGTAAGGTTTCTTTTATGAATGTAGGTGCCCTTGCATTTGGAGCATAGATATTTAGGACTGAGAGTTCAACTTGGTGGATTTTTCCTTTGATGAATATGAAGTGTCCTTCCTTTTCTTTTTAAATGACCTTTGGTTGTAATCAATTTTATTTTATATTGCAATGGCAACTACAGCTTGTTTCTTCTGGTCATTTGCTTGGAAAGTTGTTTTCCAGCCATTTACTCTGAGGTAGTATCTATATATGTCTCTGAAGTATGTTTGGTCTTTAAAGTGTGTTTCCTGCATGCAGCAAAATGCTGGGTACTCTATGTATTCAGTCTGTTAATCTATGTCCTTTATTGGGGAATTAAGTCTGTTGATGTTGAGAGATATTAAGGAATGGTGATTGTTGCTTCTTGTTATTTTCATTGTTAGAGGCAGAATTATGTTTGTCTCTCTTTTGGTTTCATTGCAAAGAAATTTAATTCTTGCTTTCTGTACAGTGTAGTTTCTCTCATTGTGTTGGAGATTTCCATCCATTATCCTTTATAGAGCTGGATTTGTAGAAAGATGTGTTAATTAGGTTTTGTCATGGAATATTTTGGTTCCTCCATCTATGCTAATTGAAAATTTTGCTGGATACAGTAACTTGGGTTGGCATTTGTGCTTTCTTACAGTCTGTATGACATCTGTCCAGGATCTTCTGGCTTTTATAGTCTCTGGTGAGAAGTCTGGTGTAATTCTTATAGGTCTGCCTTTATATGTCACTTGACCTTTTTCCCTTACTGCTTTTAATACTCTGTCTTTGTTTTGTGCTTTTGGTGTTTTAACTATTATGAAATGGGAGGAATTTCTCTTCTGGTCCAATCTATTTGGAGTTCTCTAGGCTTCTGTATGTTTATGAGCATCTCTTTCTTTAGGTTAGGGAAGTTTTCTTCTATAGTTTTGTTGAATATATTTATTGGCCCTTTAATTTGAGTCTTCACTTTCTTCTATACCTATAATCCTTGGGTTTGATCTTCTCATGTGTCCTGGATTTCCTGTATGTTTTGGGCTAGAAGCTTTTTGCATTTCACATTATCTTTGACAGTTGTGTCGATGTTTTCTGTGCTATCTTCTGCCTCTGAGATTCTCTTTTCTATCTCTTGTGTCTTGTATTCTGTTGGTGATGTTTGTATCTTCAGCTCCTTTTTTCTTCCTTTGGTTTTCTATATCCTGGTTGTATTCCTTTGGTTTTCTATATCCAGGATTGCCTCCCTTAGTGCTTTCTTTATTGTTTCTATTTCCATTTTCAATTCCTTCACCTGTTTGGTTGTGTAATTCTTTTATGGATTTTTCTGTTTCCTCTTTAAAGGCTTCTACTTGTTTACTTTCGTTTTCCTGCATTTCTCTAAGGGAATTCTTTATGTCTTTCTTAAAGTCCTTCATCATTATCAAAAAATGTGATTTATAAATCTAAATCTTACTTTTCTGGTGTGTTTGGATAGCCAGTATTTTCTTTGTTGGGAAAACTGGGCTCTGATGATGTCAAGTATTCTTGGTTTCTGTTGCTTAGGTTCCTGTGCTTTCCTCTAGCCATTGGCTTGACTCTGGTGTTTGCTTGCCTTGCTGTTTCTGAAAGTGTCTTGACCCTGCTCTAGGCCTTTGTGTCAACATTCCTTTAAACTGTTTTTCTGTTTTTCTTTCAGCCTTTCCTGAGAACAGGTGCTCTGATTTCAGATGTGTCAGAACTTCTGGAGACTGTCTTCCAGCTCTAGGCATGGGCAGAAATCAAAAGGTCCTGTCCCTGATTGCTTGTGTAGGTCCTTGCACCCCCAGGCATAGTTGGCACTATGCGATTCCCTCTTGGGTCTGGACTGTTGCAGAGGGTATTCTCTTCTGACTTCTCAGGCTTATCCACACTTCTGAGGGTCCAACTAGCTCCCCCACAGTATTTGGATGCAGGGAGTTGTTTGGCTGGTTCAGTTCTGTCCTGGGCGCAGACCAGAACCACGGGTCCAGGTTACTGTCTGATCCTATATCCCTGTGTCCAGAGACACTGTGCAGTTCCCCTTTGACCAGGAATGTGGGCCGAGATGTGCAAAGGTGGCAATCTGTCCTGTGACATCAGGATGTCTGCCCCATTTAGTCTTAAAATGAGCTCAGGCCTCTCAGTTTTTATCACTTGAGCCCAATAAGCATTATAACAGCTAAATCCTTTTTTCCCTCAAGCATTTGTTTATTTTTAAGTCAACTTTAAAAATAAAGTTAATGAAGTATTTATTAATTTATTTTTTGGTCATGACCAATGGGATAAGGGCTAATTAAGATTAATATAGTAAAAGTGGACATTTTACCAAAAGCAACCTACAGATTCAATGCATTCCCCACCAAAATCCCAACCCAATTCTTCATTGAGTTAGACAAAACAATGTGCATATTCATTTGGAAAACAAAAAACCCAGGATAGCTAAAACTATCTTCAAGAATAAAAGGACTTCGAGGGTAATCAGTATCCCTGAACTCAAGTAGTATTACAGAGCAATATTGATAAAACCATATTATATTGGTACAGAGACAGAGAGATAGAACAGTAGAATAGAATTGAAGACCAAGAAATGAACCCACATATCGATGGTCATTGATTTTTGACAAAGGAGCCAAAACCATCCAATGGAAAAAAGATATCTGATTCAACTGGAGGTCAGCATGTAGAAGAATGCAGATCAATCCATTCTTATTACCCTGCACAAATCTTAAGTCCAAGTAGATCAAGGACCTCCACTTCAAACCAGATATACTCAAACTAATAAAAGAAAAAGTGGGGAAGAATCTCGAACACATAGTCACTAGGGGAAAATTTCCTGACAAAACACCAATGGCTTATGCTCTAAGATCAAGAATTGACAAATGGGATCTCATAAAACTACAAAGCTTCTGTAAGTCAAAGGACACCATTGTTTGGACAAAATGGCAACCAACAGATTGGGAAAAGATCTTTACCAATCCTACAACAGATAGAGGGCTTATACTCAAAATATACAAATAACTCACAAAGTTAGACTGCAGGGAGACAAATAATCCTATCAAAAAATGGGGTTCAGAGCTAAACAAATAATTCACAGCTGAGGAATGGTGAATGACTGAGAAGCACCTAAAGAAATGTTCAACCTCTTTAATCACAAGGGAAATGCAAATCAAAACAACTCTAAGATTTCACCTCACACCAGTGAGAATGGCTAAGATCAAAAACTCAGGTGACAGCAAATGCTGGTGAGGATGTGGAGAAAGAGGAACACTCCTCCATTGTTGGTGGGATTGCAGACTGGTACAACCATTCTGGAATCAGTCTGGAGGTTCCTCAGAAATTGGACGCTGAACTATCTGAGGACCCAGTTATACCTCTCTTGGGCATATACCCAAATGATGCTCCAACAAATAACAAAGACACATGCTCCACTATGTTCATAGCAGCCTCATTTATAATAGCCAGAAGCTGGAAAAAACCCTGATGTCCTTCAACGGAGGAATGGATACAGAAAATGTGGTACATTCAATGGAATACTACTCAATGGAATACTACTCCACTATCAAAAACAATGACTTTATGAAATTCATAGACAAATGGATGGAACTGGAAAGTATCATCCTGAGTGAGGTAACCCAATCACAGAAAAACACACATCGTACACACTCATTGATAAGTGGATATTAGCCCAAATACTCAAATTACACTAGATGCACAGAACACATGAAACTCAAGAAGGATGACCAAAATGCTAATGCTTCACTTCTTTAAAAGGGGAACAAGAATACTCTTGGAAGGAAATAGGGAGGCAATGTTTAGAACAGAGGCTGAAGGAACACACATTCATGGCCTGCCCCACATGTGGCCCATATATATACAGCCACCAAACTAGGTAAGATGGATGAAGCAAAGAAGTGCAGGCTGACAGGAACGGGATGTAGATCTCTCCTAAGAGACACAGCCAGAGCATGGCAAATACATAGGCAAATTCCAGCAGTAAAGCACTGAACTGAGAATGGGATCCCTGTTGAAGGAACCAGAGAAAGTACTGAAAGAACTTGAAAGGGCTTGAGTCCCCATATGAACAACAATGCCAACCAACCAGAGCTTCCAGGGACTAAGCCACTACCCAAAGACTATACATGGACTGACCATGGGCTCCAACTACATAGGTAGCAATGAATAGCCTAGTAAGGCACCAGTGGAAGGGGAAGCCCTTGTTCCTGCCAAGACTAACCCTCAGTGAATGTGATTGTTTGGGGGAGGGTGGTAATGGAGGTAAAATGGGGAGGAGAACAACCATATAGAAGGGGAGGGGACGGGTTAAGGGGATGTTGGCCTGGAAAGTTGGAAAGGGAATAACATTTGAACTGTAAATAAGAAATACCCCATTTAATAAAGATGAAAAAAAATATTTGCAACAAAGTTTGTGAAACACTAACAGCAAAAAAAAAAATCTGTCCTGGTTTAATGACAGAAATTAGGTGAAGAAGTGATAATTTTAATTGTCCTGGGCTGTATTTCATAATGTGAAATGCATTCATGCCACCTTCTAAAACCTCTATAGCCAGTCACAATTTACACTTGTAAGTTACAAAGTCTCCTTTGAGCTTCAAGGAAGTTTCTCAGTACCTCAAAGGGGCAAGTAGAACCATGCCAGAAGACAAAAAAAAAAAAAAAAAAAAAAAACAAAAAAACAAAAAACAAAAAACAAAAAACCAACCAACCAACCAAACAAACAAACATACAAACAAACAAAAACTGGGATGGTGGAGCAGATTAAGAAACCCTGGCCATTCTCATAATTGAGAACAGTAAGTAGATGTTCAAATTTGTTCCCTCCCAATTTCTGTCCTAGAGCATGTGACCAAGACACCTTACATGAGGAGTATTGCAACTAGTCATGTAGCATAATGCCCAGAGTTCTCTATGCTAGTGACATACCTAGGTGGGATAGCCTGAAGAACTTAACTATTAAACTTCACTTCCAGGACATTCCTTCCTTCAAAAGGTCTTTAATCCCTGGTCTAACCTAAGTAAGTACTATACATCAATTTTCCATCATGAATAAACAGTTTAGACAAGCAAGGACTCTCTCTCTCTCTCTCTCTCTCTCTCTCTCTCTCTCTCTCTCTCTCTCTCTCTCTCTCTCTCAATAAGAACTGCCTTGGGGGTTGCCTCTTTTTCAAGAATCTACCTAGGTCTCTCTCCCTCAGAAGGACTCTCTTTGCACTAGACACTAACACTCACTCCCGAGCTAAGTCGGATTTCCACTCCACCAGCCCGGGTTTATCCATCACAGGCCTGTTCCCAACTCCTCCAGGTTCCCAGCTGTTAACATGGGAGCTACAACCTTGGCCCCACCCTGCACAATTTCACACTCAGGCAGGGGTCCCCATCTTAGACTGTGATATGCCACCGTCTGCAAGCTGATGTAGGCATTCTGCAAGCCCCACACACGGATGGAAGTGAAGATGGAAAGTAGCCTATTGCCTGCATATGTAGTAGTTTTACCCACCACTGGCAAGGACCCACATACATCCTGTAAAATAAAATAAAATAAATCTAAAATCACATGCTTCAAACATACAAGAACATAGACTATATATTACCATTCGAAAAGACATGGATTGGAACATTATGAGAAAATACTGGACCAAAGTAGCACATAAACCCAGTAGGGCTAACTCCAAATCCTATACTTCCATGTTTGCTGTGGCAAAATAAAGCTCTCTTACAATCAGATTCTACTGCCTATGCTCAACTCACTTGGGAAAATATCTCATGGCTCTAGCACTTCTTTTTGAGATATTCAACATAAACTAAGCCTTACTTCCACAGCTTCAAGAATGGCTTCTTTTGACCTCTAGCTCTCTCATGGACTGTATCCATGGACTTCTCTGTAACTCTTTGGTCACAGCAGTACTCTTTAACAGAGGAAGAAGGATTAACAACGTCTTTGCTCCTGTATCCTTCATAACAGACAATCAAAAAATACACAGATGATAGTATTAAGTATGGCTGCCACTTCACTTAAAGCATGATCTCTTTGAATAACATTTGAAGGACATATTTTTCTTGTGGCCTTTTAGGACCAAAAAACTTCTTAGACCAGCCTTCTTAATGCTGTGAGCCTTTAATAAAGTTCTTGATGTTGTGGTGACTTCCAATTGTAAAATTATTTTCATTGCTACTTCATAGCTATAATTTTGCTACTGTCATGAATTATAATATAAGTATCTAATATGCAAGATATCTGATATGTGATGAAATGGTCATTTGACCCCAAAAGGAGTCAGGACCGCCAGGTTGAGAACTAGTGCCTTAGACCTTTTCTTTTCACAAGTTGGAAGCTTGGCTGAAAGAGCTCTTACCTTGGGGATATTCTTCCTTTACTCCAGTACAGATTTGTTTTTTGTTTCTTAATCTTATTTTATTTTATTTTAGCACAAGCCTTGGCTCCAGGATCACATTACCTGGGGCTCCATTTATCTCTTCAATATATAAATTTCTATTTCTTTTGGTACTGCCTGTTCATTTTTCTTATTGAACCTACATTGGAGTACTAGATATACAATAACTCATCATACACTTGAAAACAAGATATGATATTTTGCAGATCCTAGCAAGCTTACAACTCTGTAGAAAAGGAATTGAAAATTCTTGTCATTCACATATTACTATATGGTGACATCTGTGAATGATGCTTCAGAGCATACAGTGGGATCTAGACACAGACAACCTTCTTTCTCCTACCAGGTTATTGGGATGAATGGTATTTTATATTTTATGCAAATGAATATTTTAAGGGTTTAACTATATGACTGTTGTTTGAATTTTGCTTTTGTGTATGTGGCCATGATTGTGTGGGGTGTGTACACATGTATGTCTTCAATCAATGTGAACACATGAGAAAGTTAGAGGATAAATTTGAGTGCCATTCTTCCATCCACTGTTTTCTTTTTCTTTGAGTTTGTACATGAACATAGAACTCACCACATTTGTTGTGTTGGCAGGCCAGGCCAGATAACTCAGGGATCTACCTAACCCCTGTCCTCCTTTCATCAGAGGTTTAGAACTATAAGCACACACTACTATGTGTACCCATTGTACATTCTGTTAAATGAAACCTTGTGGTCTTGTGTAAGTCAATACAGATTCATCCTACAACACTAATAGTATTGAAACTAGGTCTCCAATCATGAGATTGAGTGGGGCTAGAGAGTCAAAGTGCTGTGAGAACTCAACTTGACAAAACAAATAGAATCAGCAAAAAGTTTCAGTAATGTCATGGGACTTTACAGTGGTAATCACTTGGTCAGAACCCTTACACAAAAAGTATTGAGCTGTCATGTTGTTTTAATCAATTTCTTGCTTCTGTAGTAACTGAGATATCCAGCCAAAGCTACTTTAGGAAGGAAATGTATATTTGGCTGACAGTTCAAAGGTATAGTTCATTACTGGAAAAGCAGGGCATTGAGAATTTAAGGCAGCCGGTCGCATTTCATGTGACGTAAGGATGCAGGCAGAGAGATCTGGAAAGCTGCTGGAGTTCAGCCCCTTCGTGTGTGTGTGTGTGTGTGTGTGTGTGTGTGTGTGTGTGTGTGTGTGTGTGTGTGTGTGTGTGTGTGTGTGTATGTATGTGTGTAGCCCAAGATTCTATCCCAGATCAGTTTCACAGGTCTATTTTAATTAACGTAATGAGGTAGTCCACAGATGACCCAACCTAGGTATCAAGTGCATCTTTTTCTTTTTTTGTATGTGTATATATGCATAGAATTATTTAAAGTGAATTCCACTTATTTGAATATACCTCAAGGAAAACCAGATGTGAGCTTTATGTCCTTATCTCTTTTCTTCATCAGAGTACTATGCTTATTGCTAGACTTAAGATGAGCATTGACTGAGTTGTGATGAGCAATTTTGAGCACTGTTTTTGTTGTTGGTTTGCTTTTTTTGTGTGTCTTCTATACACTTTACCTTTGGTTTACATGGCACTAATAAATCTCAATTATTAAACTGAATTATAGAAAATTACTTCCCAATCAAGATTCAAAGGCAGAATGGGTACCATCAGCATATTTAAAGTGAAAATTCAACTCTGATAGAGATTCCATTTCCATCTCACCAAAAGAGAAAATATGATTGTACTAAAGTGATGAAATGAATGGTCACATAAATCACTAAACAGATTTGAAAATATACATGAATTTAGGAAGGAATACAAAACCAATAATTGAGTGGTGATGTTTGAATTGCTTTTACAGCCAGGTCAGATAAATGAATAATAAAAAAAGTTAACTCCTGATAAATGATAGGTAGGTAAGTAGGTTGGTAGGTACATAGATAGAACATTGAAAATCGGGATATCATACATTTTAGAATACTGCTAGATATATGATAGATAGATAGATAGATAGATAGATAGATGATATATTAGTTAGAAAGACTAAATTATGAGAGCTTTTAAAACAAACTAGCTAATAGTTTTCAAAAGATCACCCCCCCTTGGTCTCTACTCTTTGGTATGTGATTAGTTGGACTTTTGATATCTTTTAAATTAATATATAACATTTGAAATCTGTTCTAGCATGGGGCCAGTATTACAGCTCCATCAATATATCTTAGAAGTAAGCATAAGCCATATCTTGAACATTACAGCCATTTCAATAATGTCAATTTTTATTTCTCATCTTATAGCATCTAATTATTGAATGCTAACTCTTTTTATTCATTGTATCACTTTTTTCAGTAGTTGATATTATACTGGCTAGTTTCATGTAACCTTGACACAAGTTAGGGCCATCAAACAAAAAGGAGTTGCAATGCAATTAAGAAAATATCTTTACATATTGAGTTTTAGGGTATTTTCTTAGTCAGCTATTGATGAGGGGCCCGGCCCTGGTCTAATGGTCATGGTATTCCATCAAAGTAATAAAAACCATAGCTAAGACAGATATTAACAACATTTTAATATCCTGTGATTATTCTTTTAACAACTTGAACAATGTGCGTTTATATCATTTTATTTTAGGAATTAATATTCAAAGAAAGTGGGTTCTTCACAAGACTTCACATAAGAATTCAGTCCTATTTCAAAATAGCAAATGATAAGTCTCTCTGGGAACATGATGGCTATCAATTAGTAGGTTTGGGGAACTATTCCCAGGATGGCTCACAGTTATTGAGCATAGCTTAATTGGGTGATCTGAGAACAATTCCAATGTGGGAAAATCTTTAAGAAAATTTAAATCAAACCAAACGATTTATTTCTTCTTCTAATATGAAGAAACTGAAGTATAGGGAGATGAAATATCTTTTCCCAGGTCACAGAAAAATTTGATGAGAAGAATTAATATCCAAACAGTAGGAGCTAATTCCATTTTTATTTTTAAAGCTAAATCATACCAATGACCCTAATCTTGCTATTTATAGTTTATGATAACACTTGCCTACAGTATGCTTTCTTGCAACTGCTCTATAACAGAAATGTTGTGGGTTATTGCTTTTCTTTATGTGTTTTTTCCCCATTTCTAAAGCTAAGAAGGTGAAAGAGAAAAGAAACCATATGGTTTTTCTGCTGTGGTGCTTTTCTGTTTCTTAAATCTATGAAGAATAATATTGTAATTATGTGGGCAATATTCTCAGATGAAAAATGCTTTTCAAGTCCTCTTTCTCCCTCTGTTTTATTTGTGTGGATGTTTAGAATCGAACTGAATATCAAGTTGCAATAAATATTTTTCCCTCAAGTTATCATAACAATGTCCAACAAACACCTCTGAATGCCTTAAAACTTGAAGATTTATTTATTTTTATTTTTATTGCTGTGCATCTGTGTTGTTGAAATACTTAATCTTTATTATGGTCTTCTAATCTTCCTTTGATCATTCAGTTCCTGGACAAAAGACAGGTATGGCCTTTATAAATACATGTATTCATGCACGTGCATGCACACACACACACACACACACACACAAACACACACACACACACATCATTATTAGCATTAAGGCTGGGCAGTATCTATGCTCGATGTTATTAAAATCTATTTCTCATTGATAAGCCTGAGTTATTACTTACTATTTTTCCTTGGCATCCTCTCAACTCTGATTGGCCATCTCTACGTCCATGCTTTCTTGAATTCTCATTTTCTCCTTCTCCCCTTCCTTCTAGTGTCCCCTGACTCCAATCCCTAGAACACCAAGTTTCACCTATCTAAATTCTTCCCAACTACAGGTTGCATGCATATTTCATAGTTCTGAAATTACTTAGAGTAAAGTCACAGAGCATCACTTGGACCTACATGCAGACTCTTTAGTCTCTGGGGCAACCAGACTTTGGGGGACTTCACTTAGCAATTCAACACATAGCAACAGACCAAATTTCAACATAGCTTTGTGTGGTGTGCATTTGTGAGTTCTCACAGATGCAAGAGAGGGCATTGGATCCTCTGGAACTGGAACTATAGGTTTTAATGTGCTGTGTGACATCATAAACCACTGGAAGAAAAGATAGGGTTTTAGGCTGTCTTGCAATGGTATTGGATTCTCTCCCACATTAGCAGACTTGCTGCTGGCCTGTGTAGTAGGAACTGCTACACTCCTTTTACTGTCACATGTTATAATTGACTACAACATTGAAGTCATCAGTCTAAATCTCATACTGCTAAAAGTCTCTTTCAGGTGCAGATGTCTATACCTTTAAAAGCAAATTTCTATCTTGTACCTATACCTTCCATTCTTTTGTGTATTGTCATTTTGTTCTTCTTGAAAGAACCACATATCTGTTATTTTGTACAGTATAAAAGTTTCCACATACTTTTGTATGTATGTATGTATGTATGTATGTATGTATGTATGTATTGTGTATGTATTGTATATGTATGTGTATATGAATTTTGTGTTACTCAAAGTTCTCTAGAGGAACAGTATGGAAGAATGTATAACTATAGGATTAATTGCAGTGGTTTTACAGGCTGTGGTTCAAGTAGTCCAACAATAGCTGTCTACCGACAGAAATACCAAGCATAAAGTAGTGCATGAGGCTGAATTTCTAAGATGTTTTTCAGTAATTACCAGAATCCCAAAGAAGTATGTTGCAGTCAGTGGATAAACTTTTCAGCAAAAGTGAAGCCAGGAAGGTAAAGTGCAAAATCATTTCTTCTGCCATGTCCCTTATATATCATACTATCAGAAGGTTTGCCCCAGATTAAATGTGGCTCTTCCCACCTCAAAAGATTTGAATTCAAGAGTGGTCTTCCTACTTCAAAGGATATAATTAAGAAAATTCACTTAGAGGTATATCCAGCTGCTTGCATTTTTTTTTATTCCATATGTCATCAAGTTGCCAACCCAGAATAAGCATCACAAATGTTTGTACTTGTGCATGTGTATGTGTCTTTGGATATATTTGGAGGCTAGGATTAAACCCCAGTGGACATTCTGCAGATGTCGTCACTCATTTTCTCTTCCTTTGGAATTCAAATAAAAAGTGTGTGTTTTTGTTGAAGAGGTATCTGTTCCTATGAGTACAAATGTCTATGAAAGCCAGAAAAGACCACTGAATCCCCAAAGATGGAATCATATTTGCTTGAGAACACCTAATGTGGATTATGGGAACTGAATTTTCATCTTTTGTAAGAAAAATATACTTTCTTCATTGCTGAAATATTTTCCAATCCTCTTATTTTTTTCCTTTGAAAAACTCTCATTGGAATTGCACGCTCTGAGTAAGCTAGGCTGTCTTGTCAGCAAGAAGTAGCAGTCTACCTCTCTCTGCCTCCCAAGCACTGGAATCACAAGCATGTGCTAGCATGCCCAGCATTTTTTTATTGTCAATTTAGGTTTAATACTTAGATCTTTATGCTTATATGATACAGTTTCATCCTGAAAAGATTACAGATGTTTATTATGTTATTATTGTGTATTATGTAGTTGTTATTTTCAATGTGATACTTTTTGTGCTGAACTTGCAGAGGTATTTTAACCTTGTCAAAATTTCCTATGCAGTACAGTAGACCACCTATTTATGTATAACATTTATGCTTTAGTATGTATCAAAAGTAATATTAGGATGATGCAAAGCTTAATGTGACAGTATAGAATATTTAAAATGTCATTTTATTTGAAAAAGTGGTGCATTATTTTACTTTAGCATACTTTGAAAAGTCTTCTATCACTGTGGATAAGGAGGAAGACAGTACTTGTCAATTTTAGATTAGTAATGGACACTAAATGCATAGTATAAAACATGTAAAGTAAGGATCTATAAGCATAACCCCTATGGTTATTTGCCTCTTGTTAACAGGTGTAGAACCCTATAAGGAAAGAAAGTCTCTGGTCCTTCTGTAAGGAATTTTATACCAGTGTATAATACCAGTGTCCTTCTGTAATACTTTTATACCAGTGTGTGTATAGAGTACTCAGGTAGAGACTCCTTTGTACTTTGAGTGATTCACTTGGGCTTTCCTTCTAACTTCTCTTGCTTTGCATTGATATTTGTGCGGAGGACAAGATCTGGATGACAGTCCAGCACAACAACACAGAGCTGACTCTGGTAGAGGGTTCTAACTCTGAGAAGCCCTATGTCATGACCTTAAATTATGGTGGTAGTATGGAGCAACTGGAGGCTCCAATTGATTGCTCAGAGCACTGTGAACAGGAGGTGACATACCACTGTAAGTGATCCTGCCTACTTAAGAAACAAAGTAAGGTTCTACCCTTATTCAAAGTACCTTTAAACTCTCAAACCAATATATTCTTTATATTTTTCTGTCACAAGCTAGAGACATTAGAGAAATGGGAACCTCAATTTAGAAAATATCTTCAAGTGATAATTTTCTCATTTTTCTTTTATTGGAGTTTTTATTAATATTTTAAATGTTATCCCCTTTCACACTTTCCTCTCCAGATAAGCACTATACCATCTCCCAACCACCCCCCAGCCCACCTGCTTCTGCAAGGGTGCTCCTTTACCCACCCACCCACCTATTTATTCCCTCTCTCCAACCTTCTCACACTGACATTCTCCTACCTGGGAGCATCGAGCCTTGACAGGACCAAGGGCCTCTCCTTTCACTGATGACTGACAAGGCCATCATCTGCTACATATGTGGCTGGGGCCATAGGTGACTTTGTGTGTATTCTAGGAATGGTGATGTAGTCCATGGGAGCTTTGGGGGTGGGAGGTTCTGGTGGGTTAATATTGTTGTTCTTATGGGGTCGCAAACCCCTTCAGCTACTTCAGTTCTTTCTCTAACTCATCCATTGGATACCCCTTTCTCAGTTCAATGGTGGACTTCAAGCATCCTTCTCTTTATTTGTCATTATCTGGCAGAGCCTCTCAGGAGACAGCTATATCAGCATTCTGTAAGCATGAACTTCTTGGTATCTGCAATATTGTCTGGGTTTGAATCTGTATATGAGATAGATCCCCCAGGGAGGGCAGTCTCTAGATTGCCTTACCAGTAGTCTCTGCTCCACATGCTATCTCCATATTTCCTCCTGTGAATATGTTTGTTCTCCCTTCTAAGAAGGTCTGAAGCATCTACACTTTGGTCTTCCTTCTGCTTGAACTTCATGGACTCAGAAAACTATGCATGGTACTATGACTGGATACACACACACACACACACACACACACACACACACACACACACACACACACACACACATATGAAGGAAAGCCTAGAAGAGCAACTCAATTATCAATTTTTCTTCCATGGCTTCTGCTTCAGTTCCTGCATGCAGGGTCATGCCTCTGCAAATTACAAGCTTTCCTCACCAAGTTTCATTTAGTCATGGTGTTTTATCAAAGCAATAGTAACTCTAAGATATTTTAAAAAAAGGTGTATTTGATAAGAAATGTGCCACAGTGCACTTGCCCACTCTGCTTTAAAGAGAGATATGACAAAAAAAAAGGCCATGAGTATGACTTTGAAATTCAGGTACTGTCGTCCATGCAATCTATATTTGTCTCTGTTTCTTCAAAAAGATACAATCATTAACAGTTTCAGAAATGAAGAGGTTTCAGAGTGAAATAGCATTTGAAGAAAATTTGAGCTAGATATGGAAACTGTGGTAGTTACAAACTGTTTGAGGGAGAAGAAAGATGGCATCAAAGAACCCAGTGCATACATACATACATACAAGAGTGATGAGTTATGTCTATAGCAAAGAATATTTAAGGAGAACTTTCAAGTAAGAAGCCAAACAAGATAAGCACAGGCTACTCTGTTTTCACAGAATTTCTTTTGCTAGAAGAGCAACTTCATTGGATATGACTCTAAAAGTAAATCTTCATTTTCAATGAATTAATCCATTATTAAAATGGAGGTTCTTACATAATGTGCATTTACTTTGAGCTTACTATGTAACTGAGAATGACCTTAAACTTCTGATTATCTTGCCTCTGCCTCTGCAGTGCTTGGAGTATAGTGTGTGCCACCATGCTTGGTTTTATTTTTCTGTGGTGATGGCCATCAAACTCAGAGGTCAGATGCATGTTTGGAAAACACAATATCTGTGGAACTAATGGCTAACTGCCAAGTACCAGTCTCAGTTTGGAGAAATGGTGCCTGGGAGCAGCAAAGACAAATTAAGCAAAGTCAAATTGTGGGTCTAAGCTGGTGACTTATGTTCTGCTGAGATGGCTTTTCCAGGCTGTTCTCTCTTCATGTTCTGCTCTGCTCTAGACAGTGTTTTGTTTTGCTTTGTTTTGTTTTGCATTGTTTTGTTATTGGTATTCTAAAAACTCTCTGGTTGAAAGAGCTAGATTTCTTCTGGAGACGGTTCTCTTTGATAGTAAATTTCTGAATGCTTTTTGTATAAATCATGGGTTTTCTGAGCAAAGTGGGAAAAATTGCTATAAAAAATTCTTGGATCTTTCGACCAAACCAAAAACGCTGTTAGAAAAATTCATAAAGTAATTCGTGGGTTCCAATCAAAATTAGAATGCCGGCAGGGGTGGGGGGATCTGAAAGAGCTGTGTTTACTCCTAAGACAACTTCTCTGTATATCTCCTAGTAAACATTCAAAACCAGCTGTGTCAGCTCTCTAAGTAATTCTTGGGATTTCTGGCCTTTTTGTCAGAAATCCTGCTATAAAACAATTTAAAATAGCAGTAAAGATCTCTAATAGAGCTGTGTTCACATTTTTTTTTTGTTTTTTTGGTTTTTTTTTTGTTGTTGTTGGTTTTTTGTTGTTGTTGTTGCTATTGTTGTTGTTGTTGTTTTTTCGGAGCTGAGGACTGAACCCAAGGCCTTGCGTTTGCTAGGCCAGTACTCTATCACTGAGCTAAATCCCCAACCCCAGAGCTGTGTTCACTATCCATGGAATTTCTGACTAAAATCAGAAATACTATTAGAAAAAACTTCTTGAGGAGCTCGTTTTGTTCTCCAGAGAACTTCAGACAGCTTAGCTCTTGCTAGAGAAAAAGATTCTAAAAATGAACTGCTATCACTTTTTGCTAGCTCATCGCATGGAGATCAAAAGGTCAGTTTTTTTACTTACAGATCAATTCAGTTATTTATTCCAGGTTCTCTTTTGATTATCCTATGACTCTGCAGTAGACTCCAACTCCTTAATTCTAAGAAATAGTAAGCATATTTTTTTTATTTTACATTGCAACAGAATTCAGAAATCCTCCTGCCTTTGCAAACTTAGCTAGGAGGGACCTTATCCTGAGATTACCATTTTGATCATACATGGTCCTAAACTTGCTCAATCCCAGACTGACCTTGGGTTCAGGAATCTGACTGCATTTGTATTTTTCTGGCAAGTTGGCTTGTAGTGTAGCTGCCTCTGTTCCTTTAGATTTCTTGTAAAAATATAACCTATTCAGTTTATATAATGGTGCACATATGTATATTTTCAGTACTTGGTATTAATATGTGTTCTTTCCTGGAGAAGGTTATTTGTTCCTTGCCCATCAACTATAACTTATACAATTCATATCGTATCCTTTTATTTTTGCATAGCAGAGAATTATATATTTTACAACTCCTTTTTTAAAAGTTCTTTTCCACAGTTTTAATTGCTATCTGAAGGTTCTATTGTTTACAATTTTGCTGAAACATTAGCCACACCTAGGCCTCTCAGACTCCTGCTATCTCTGATTTTTATGGAGTCAGTAACATAAACAGGGAGGACATTCCTCAGATGATTGTGAGAATACATAAATTATTATAAAACATACCTTACATCCAGAATAGCCATTAACCCTCTGACATGCCTATGACCACTGGTCTGTCTCAAGGGAAGGAACCTTGTCATTTTTTCCCTACCAAGGCTGGCATGTCCCCCTTTTTTGTTTTAATTCAAGAGTACAAATGTCAGTTGTGAGTATGATTGTTGAGAGCTGAACTTGCTTGATATGGACTCGAAGAAGAAACAAATCCAGGAACAATAAACCAACTACAATTCCAACATTTATCAGCAAAGTCATCCAAGAAGACAAAGAAGTGAACTCCTGCATAGCATAGGCAAAAGCTGCAGAAGCTTCTTCACTAGAAGTGCATCCCACTTTAGAATTTATATTCATGATCTTATGATGAAGAGTCTCCATATCCAAAGTCAAATTCTTTTTTTTTCTTTCTTTTTTTTTTATTAACTTGAATATTTCTTATATACATTTCGAGTGTTATTCCCTTTCCCGGTTTCCGGGCAAACATCCCTCTCCCCCCTCCCCTTCCTTATGGGTGTTCCCCTTCCCACCCTCCCCCCATTGCCGCCCTCCCCCCGACAGTCTAGTTCACTGGGGTTCAGTCTTAGCAGGATCCAGGGCTTCCCCTTCCACTAGTGCTCTTACTAGGATATTCATTGCTACCTATGAGGTCAGAGTCCAGGGTCAGTCCATGTATAGTCCAAAGTCAAATTCTAATTGTTTCAAAGCTGCTTTAAATGAGACTGAAGTGTAGACAAGTCATGTTCAGAAGTATTACATTACAAGTGAGTTACACAAACACAAGAGAACAGTAGATGACATTGCACTTAGAACCTGCTTTTAATATGTTGCATTTGATTTCCCAAAATTAGAACTGTTTCCTCTTAAGCAATAAGACTATTCTGAATGCCCCCTCAATATTCTCCTGTAATATGAGTGCTTTTGACATATTTTTGGAAAACTGATCCACATAAAAGGCTGTGTACATCTATAACTTAGGATATAGTAGATAAGGCAAACTTGAAACGAAATTTATTAAGGTTGTGATCCCCAATATCAAAGCTGTAACTTTTTTTTTTTTATCTTGAGTGCCAAGATAGCCTATGCAAAGCCACTTTAAACAAATCTGGCAGAGAAAGGCAGTCTCCCCATGAGAAAAAGAGGTTGCATCATTGTAGCATGTAATTATAAAAAAAAAAATAATCCATGATATGCTGGCTAAGCACTTGCAGCTGAGGTCTCTCCACCCCCATGGGGATCCCCAAGCTGCTAGCTGCTGAGATGTTTGCCTTTTCAAATGCAACCACCCTCCCTGGCTAGCCTGCCGGATCTGCTGCAGTTTGCTATGATCTTCTTTTCCATGTAAAATGAAAGCTCCAGAGACTTGTAGTTTACTAGCCAGATTTAATGTCAGTAAATCTTCAACTCCCAAAATGCCCACAAAAAGAAGTCGAAATTCCATTGATATTGATACTGCACACCCATGTAGGATAAATGTACCCTACATTATTCAATCATCTATCTGTAAAATCCCCAGTTACGTATGGTTCCTAGGACCATGTGGCCCTATATCATGGATTATCATCCTCCCTTACAGGTTCCATCTTGTCTCCCTCTCCCTCCGACTCTCCCTCTCCCTCTCCCCCTCTCTGTCCTGCTCTCCCTCTTCCTTTGCTCTCTCTCTCCCTTTGCTCTCCCTCTCCCTTTTCTCTCCCTCTACCTTTCCTTTCCTGTCTCCCTCTCTCTCCCCTTCCTCCTCCCCCCTCCCCTTCTCTCTGTCTTTCTCTGTTTCTCTCTCTGTTTTTCTCTCTCTCTCTCTCTCTCTCTCTCTCTCTCTCTCTCTCTCTCTCTGTCTCTCTCTGTCCCATCCCTAAAAATTTTAAATTCTAGCCAAATAATATTTCACCTGAGCTCACCTGAGTACAGGTGCCCCATTTGAGGGGTCAGAAAAAACACACCAAGAGTGTGATCCAGACCAGAGTATACCAGGCTCGGGCTGTCTCTTTAGATGTTGCAAGTGGAATAGGTTTCTTCTGTTCAGTCAGCTGCTTACAAGTGAGTGTTTCTAGGACCTCCTCTGCTCCATTAGGACATTCAGGATGCCTCATTTTGATGAATGATTGTGGCTTTATTCCTCTTAACATTTGACCTACGGAATAGTCATGAGAGGATGGAGAGAGGGGACAATGAACATGTTAAACCTGTAACAGTGTGATTGACAGCATTATAGGTGGTAGGTTGATATAGGCCTAGATAAAACAGATTCTTAAGGGACTCTTGGTCCTGGAAGGAGTCCTTTAATCCCTTTAATTGGGAAGTTACCTGTGTCTCATTAAAAAAGAAGAGGGTAAAGCCCTTGCCTACAAGCGCAAGGCCCTGGGTTCGGGTCCCAGCTCGAAAAAAGAATAGAAAAAAAAAAAAAAAAAAAAAGAAAGAAAGAAAGAAAAAGAAAAGAAGAGGGAAAAGTTGAAAATTATTTATTCATCAGATTTAGGTATCTGATATAATGCCAATTACTTATCTAAGCAATACCAGCTTATCTGTAGAAAAGAAATTGGCTTAAGTCAATAGTATTATTTTGTCAATCAAGAATCAAACAATAGTTATTAACATAGCCAGTTTGATATGTGGGAGGTAGATCCAATATGATACTTTGAAGCTTAAAAGAATTTTAAAATAAATTGAAATAATTTTAAATAATTTTGGGGTTAAAAATAAGCACTGTTTTAGGTATTCTTGTTGTGAGGGAAGCAGAAGCATTTTAAAAAAATATTACGATAGGCAGCATGAAACTTTTAAGTTTTCGGTGAGCTGTGTTGTTCAGAGCTATTAGCTCTGTTGAGGCTCTATGGATATAAGCACACCGTGTTGTCTTTTGCTCAGGCCTCTATGAAGATCAAAGCCCATCTTTAGCTTTTGCTGCATGACAGTATCTGAAAGTCAGCAGAAATGCCCAGGTTGGACTGAACAAGACTCTTCCCCATATTGTGAAGGGTAGAAAAGTTATCATATAAAGCTGGAATGTTCCTTTATTTTTTGGATCCTCACAATGCAAAAAGGCTGTGCTTTGAACAACATTGGAGGCATGTACCACAGCATAAAGTATGGAAGAAGTAGATGTCTTGGTCCAATTTGCAGATCATTCTGTGAAAGCTATTCAAGAGACATCTATTCTGGTATCCAAAAGGCCTTTGATAACTTTTCCATCTAGGTTTATCTCATCTCAAGGCCGATTTTTCTTTATTTCTTCCACCTAAAACATTAGATTGTTTGAAATAAAGCTTCCCTCTCCTTTGGCCTGAGTATCTATTGACTGAGCCCTAACACATAATGACAACAATATTTGAGCACCCCTCTGTCCTGCATGAATCTACACTGTTTTATGAGCAGCTGCAACAAGATTTTTATTTCTCTTGTGCAGTCAGAATCAATAACTTCTGGAATTACATGTATCCCTAGTAGGGAAGTAGAGCTTCTGCCTAAACTTAGCCCCACCATGTCAATGAACAATGAATTGTATTCTTCTGTAGTAATGGTGGAGAAGTGGAGTTAATATTGTTAAAGTCCAAAAATCACTGAAGAGAGATATTCCAGACTGAAATAGTATGCAAAGGTAGAATATTTATACTTCAGACATTATCAGCATGCTGGAATATTCCATAAAAAGTGCAGGATTTCAGGCCCTCTTTTATTTAGGTGTAGGGAAATTTTGAGGAAGAGTGGGTGACCTTTACCTTAATTATTTGGCTCTGTCTCCAGGAGTAGAGATAACTCTGAAGTTAGCTAGAGTCTTAGAAATTCTGGGGGAATGCTAAATTCTTAGAATCAGAAACTAGGATAAAAAAACCTAAGAGAAGTTTAGACCTAGTAATTCAGTTATAAGAAACAGAAACTAACAATAACTAAGCCCTAGTTTTCTTAATGGACAGTTTGCAGCCTGTCATGACATTTCCTCCTTGAGTAATAGGCCATCTCAAATGGACTCGAGCTGTTTCCACAGAATGGTTTGTTGTTTCAGAATCATTAGTTGGCTAGAGGAAATTCATTCCTTAATAAACGTGTATTAATTATGCAGGGTTCACAAATGAGGACAATTAGCAGGAGTAGGACTGGTCCTTTTTATGAAAATATTAGCATAGTGATAAAGGGACACCAGGAAAATGATTCATAGCAGTTTTGATCCTGTTGTCTAAGCTTAGATCTTTCCTGAGTTTAGCCTATGCTGGACTTTGGCCAGACTGTTTTTTATTATGCCTAAGTTGTTGTGTAGAAGCACCATTGTTCTACAAGGGTTATGCAGATCCTTCTGTGTTTCAGGAAGAACAAGTTTAATTACCTTCTGTTTTGTAGTACTTATTCAGCTAATCATTCTGACTCTTTTAAGTGATAAATAGACTTTTCTAAGTTGGCTAGATGTGAGTCTATGAGATTGTATAAAATTTTAAGAGTCTTGTCCACTTTGATCAGCACCAGTACCAATTCTCACAACTATGTCTGACCCAATCATCATTGTGAGCAAGATCACTATGGCCCCAAAAATCTCATTTTTGCCTTTGCTGATTCAGAGCCACCTCCATATAGGCATAGATAGGAATGTAATAAGCTTGAGGGAATAGGGTAACCAAAACACAGAAACTAGAATTTTGAGTACCTGTGGATGAACATGAGGAGGTACGACCAAAGTTCACGCAAAATGTATTCCATTTTAGGGTAAAAGGTAGGAGTTATTGTCACTTATAAGTGTATGTTTGCAAAGATGTTTAAGGTAAGGGAAACTATGTAGTTCTTCCCTTCTTCCTATTATACATTATCACTTTCTGGTCACTATTTGAAGAGTGAGGACTAGGGTCCTTCTCCAAGAAGTGGGCTGTTTAGGAGTGTAGACAAATAACCTGTGGTAACCCAGGCAGTAGAGTATGGGGGCCTGAGGTCCAGGCAAACCAACAATCTTCTCTAGTTATGTTAGTGGTGGAATTAATAAACTTAAAGATAAAGTTAAGCTATCAATACAGGACATACAGGTAGAATAATCATGGGAGGGGTGTGATAGTCAAGGGCAAAACTGGATTTGTAGGGGAGGATGGATCTAAAATTGAGAATGATTTTGGGGTTTTAGGGCAGCTATAGCCATTACTAGGGCTCCTGGTTCCACAGCTATAGGTGGAAAGGTTTCAGACAGGAAAACTGTTTTGAATTTAGGCAAGGAATCCCTTATTGTTACCTTGATTTATCATTAAGTCCTCAATTTTTCCAGCCTGCCATTTTGGTCCTTTTTGTCTCCTCTTCATTATTGAGATGGAGATGGGTTCCCCCCTATGTCAACCCTCCCTTTTCACTCAGTATCAAAGTTACTGTTCTGCATATTTGCATAAAGCCCTGACTAGAGAGGTGAATAGGCTGGCCATGAACATGTGGTGAGTAATGAGGAAAGGGGAATTGAGAGAGAAGGTACAGTGTGGAAAGAGGGTAAAAAGGCAAGAGAAGAGAGTGAGTAGGGGGCAAGCAGCCCCTTTTAGAGTGAGTCAGGCACACAGGGCTATTGCCAGGTAACTGTGGGGCAGAGCCTAGAAGCAATGCTAACATTCCCCTATTTGGGTTTAATTAAAAAAAAAAAAAGGAACAATTAAATACAGGTGATGATGAAGCAGGAATATAGTCATTGTCATCTTTACCTACTTCCTGATGACTTTGGGATGATATGTCTCTGGGAAATCTAAGAAAATGGGTATGAGGATATTGGTCCAGTCTTAGGAGAGTTGGCTGTATCCTTACTGTCCAGGGTCTGTGGAACCATCTGTGGATAGATAGGAAGGAGTCAGTCTAGTAATGTAGGTTTGATTTCTATATGTACTGGCACAAGTTTGGGCAAGGCTATGACTTTACAGTTAAAAAAAAGTAAGTTGAGGACAAAGATTCTCTAGGGTGGGAGTGAAGGAAAAGGGGAAAAAGAATCAAGATAGAAATGGAGAAGGATCATCCAGATCCAGGTGGTCATGAATTGCCAAGGTAGTTATGTATATTCCTTAAGAGATGTATTTCTGTAAGCAAATTTATCTTATCTAGGTGGCCATTTTCTATCCTTATCAATTGGTTGTGAGTTTATTGGAAGGATGTATTGTGGATTGAAATTTTAACACATAAATCTGATTGATAAATTACAGTTTATTGATTCCTGATTTCACTGGGTTGTTGGGAGTATGAGCAGAGTCCATCGGAGGGAGCTGTGATAGGCCAATCCATGATGGAATTGTGATTTAACTGGGTAGCTGGAACCATATAGTTTGAGACTAGCAGAGAGCCACCAGGAGTGATACTAATCACAGATAAATTATGGTTAATTCCATGTGGCCTCATGGTTACCAGAATTAACACTAGACTTGCCATGCTGGAACGGTCCATGAATCAACTGGGTCAGAGAGTACTTTGGGGCAGTGTGTAGCAGCTGAGATAAAGATACCCTGTAAGGCCATATGGCCCCACTGGTGCTGGCACTAGATTGGGATAAAAGATTAAGGTATTGTACCTCCCATTGTCATGTGATCCTACAGGTGTCAGCACTAGAGTGGGATAAAGGTTACCAGCTTTTTTAATGTTTACCACAACACAGTACAAGCATCTGTGTCTGTGAAAGAAAATTGGAGCAGTCAGTTGCTTCAGTATAACTATCCTGTATGTAGTAAATTTCTGGAATTGATAAGAGGTTGAAACACACATGTATACATATTACAGGAACAGAACAAGGTTAGGTACATTTGGGAAAAAAAATTTCTTAGGTATACATTTGATGATTGGGTGTGAGGGTAGCTCCAATCACAGGTCTTCGAAGATGAATCCCACCCTCTGGATTAGGTAGCAAGGGGAAATTAAGGCTGTTGTTTGGCAGGTGTACTTATCTGGATGGAGTCTATTTGGTTCATGAGAAGTAGATCTGAGTGGGTTTGCTGTAGCTTATAGGTTTTAAAAAGAGATAAATTTGTTAACATGTATAGTCTTTAACATGAATTTAGGGGAAGACAAAATCATTTGGGGGAGCGGATGGATCAAGAAGGTTTTCTTTACTTCTGTCTAGGCAACTGAATATATGCAAATGTAGCATAATGAGAAACAATTTTAAGGTTACAATTGAAAGAAATGAAACTCAAAACATTGAATTTATGAATATGATGGTTGATCATATAATTTAGCATGAGACATACCTTAAATTTATAGTTAGAATGCAATCAAAGGAAACTTACATTTGAGTATGATAGCTAATAGTGTAGATTCAGCAAGGAACACTTTATGTTTATCTTAAAAGTAAATCAGAAGAAAATTAAAATTTGAAGTTGTAATTATACAGTTGGATCATATACTGGAAAGCTTTGCTAATTTATAAGAACTATACCTATTAATATTAGGGCAGTGGCATAGCCAGAAGAGGAACTATGAAGCACTTAATTGGCAACTGAGTTTAGATAACGATGTAACAGGAGGCTACATCTGTGAAAGCTTACATTTGAACTTTTATTTCCTTTATTGGGAAGCCTGTGAGCAAGGCACACCTAAAGAAACCTGGTACTCATAACTACTTAAAAAATTGACTAAGAGGCAAATAAGGTGGATTACCTTAGGGTAAGGTGTTAGTTCTGTTTTCTAGCGGTCAATGTAGTCAGAAATCTGAGAAGAATAAATCATAATTTAGGAGTCATATATTAATTACAATTACAGAGGTTAGTCTACAGCCCACTATGTAAACAGTTCCCAGATCCCTGTGGTCACCATGGTAACTTGTTCAGAGTTAGTTTAGCTATGAGGCCCAGAAGACAAATATTTTTTTTTCCTATGAAATAGATACTTGTGATAGAAATGACCCATCTTGACTTAGGCAACATGATACATTTAACTTTCTAGGTATACTGTTTTGTCCACAGTATAGGCCAAGTTCTGGAAGCAGGCAAGAAAATGGAACAATATTTCTCAGTGGTTATCATACCACAAACCATGTAGGATCTTTTCACTGTGCCCATATTTTTTTCAGAAACTTTGGAGGTGGGGAGTTACTGCTAGGTTTTGGGAATTCTCTGTCATAAGCTTAAACATTTATCAGATTCTGACAAGATTGACAGCAGTCTATTAGGCATATTGAGTAGACAAGTGGTGTTTGCTTAATTATTTGGTCAATATGTACCTGGCAAATAAAGGGAGAACATTGTAACTTAATGGCAGTATCAAAAACTAATATATATATATATATATATATATATATATATATATATACATACATATAATATACATATTAATATATAAAATCTTTTCTTAATTGACAGGCTGAAGTCCTATAGGCAGCAAACTGGGATCTGCCAGTAAAAGGGAAGGTGGATGGTCCTGAGACTGCTCTTAGTAAACCTGCAGCCATCCATGTGACCACCCTTAGCTAAGATGGGGTTAAGGTTCTAGTTCTGCATGGGGGAAAGTCACATAACAACAGAAGTATAGCAGAGACAAGCATTCACTCAAATCTAAATGGCTGTGTACTGTGAAGGGTGTGCAGGTTGGCATGACAGCAGACAGTGGCTATCAAGAATGTAGCTGAGCAAAGTCCCTGCAAGGTGGGCACAGAAGGCAGTGCGAACATTTCTGCATGAGATTTTAAGCCAGTTGGGTAGGGAGGGAGCTAGTCCTGAAGTAGTCTTCTCTTGGTCTCCTTGGAACCCTGCTCCGGTGAGAGCCAGTACGGAGAGAGCATGTTTGGGACTGCTGTCTGCCAGCAACACAGTGAAGAACCAATGATATTTAGGCAGAGCTAGTGACTAGTGAGCAGGAGATCAAGGAATGGCAGAGGGCATACTGGCAGATTCCCAGAGAGGGCATGAGAGTGGGGCTAGGAGTGGTGATGGTGGGGTTGGGGGGATCCTGGAGTAGAGAGCCAGCAGCAAGAGAATGAGGGGAAAATGGGAGTGGGGAGACTATGGATCAGTAGCAAAAGAACTGTTTTCAAGTGCCTTTTAAATGGCCGTGTAAAGGTATTGCTTTCTGGGTACTATGAATTAGACCTGGAGACATCCCATTCAGTAAGGATGAAGCAGGGAAGATCTTCCCTTTGAGTGAGGGGCATTATTAAAATCTTCATACCTGGCCCATGGGAGAATGATTTACCTATGCTAAGGATTTTTCTACAGCAGCAAGATAAAACTCGCTTCTGAGGGGGGTGGGGCTTACCCAAGTGGTAGGGGTTCTACAAGGAGGTTAAGTGAAAAGGCTTTTCATTAAAGATTGAATGTCTCCATACTCAAGGACAGCACAGGAGATGGTTGCAAATTCAACAACTCTCCCTTGGGACCAAGTGATGTTTAAATTGACATGAGGGTGGGGGGAACTTACTAGTTCTTCAAATTTTGTGTAGATAGGTCTATCAATCCAGTGCCTGTCCATTTGTCAGTGAGAGTTGTAAACCTGCAAGTTTCTAAATGCAGAGTCTCAGCATCAATATTGTGTTTTATAAAAAAGAAAAAGAAGATAGGAATATATTTGGTGGAGGCATGTTATGATTCAGGGGATGGGAAGGGGATCCCTCTGCATGCCCTTGCTGAGGTATCCCTTCCCCCTGAAGTACTAGCCACAAAACGGTATAGTAGAGAATTGAAAATAGAGTTTATTCAGGGCATGGTGAGGGAATTTGTGAGGTTAGAATTGACAGGGAGAGAGAGAGACGGAGAGAGAGACAGAGAGAGAGAGAGAGAAAGAGAGAGAGAGAGAGAGAGAGAGAGAGAGAGAGAGAGAGAGAGAGAGAGAGGAGGAGGGGAGGAGCAGGAGGAGTAGGAGGAGGAGGAGGAGGAGTACAGACCAACCATGAACAGGTGGAATCATACATTATTACACAAGCAGACCCTTTTAGAGTAAGTCAGGCACTCCTGGCTGTTGCCAGATAACTGTGAGGCACAGCCTAGAAGGAGTACTAACACAAGTGCCTAATATTTTCAGGTTTACAAAGTGGCTGTGAACTAGTAGAGACAGAAATGTCAGCAAAGCATGAGTGCAGTACACCTTACTCAATATAGTGCACTGTTTGTCTAATCTAGAATCTTCAGAGGAAGACACTGTTTCACCTAAATGAACTTTGAAGATAATTGTCACTTATCCCTTTAAAACCCAAAAACATTTCAAAGAAAATCTAACTATTAGAAAAGGAAATCTTTCTCTAACGTATTATATGTATCCTTGCCTTCTTATAAACAGAATTCATGACAGAAAATAGAGCCTTTGTTTCATAATTCAGGATCATCACTGTGAAATCAATTCCAGAACTCTGTTGGATTCAGTCATCTTTGGCAGGTTGATGAAATCAGTGGTCCTTCTCTGAGTTCTTTCCCTTGCATATCAGTCTCCACAAACTGGCCTACAAGGTTCAAGTTTCCTTGCATATTTCACTGCACCCTGATGATTAAGCTAAACACACCTGCCCCCTACCTAAGTCCTCTCAGGACATCTTTTTCTAGGAGCTGCCTTTTTTTTTTTTTTTTTAAGAAATGCCTTCTTGTTATCCACTGTTTGAGTTCCTATCAAAAAGTAGAAGTTTGTCTATCCCAACTGGGACTTCCATAAAGGACTTACACTTGGGTTATATCATTTTAATAATTACTTATGTATACATGTGTATGTCTCCATGTGAACACATGCATACACACACACACACACACACACACACACACACACACACACACACACACAAACAATCATAATGCCCATGGAGGTGAAATGTATTGGACACCCCCAACACTGAATTCACAGTCTGTTTTGAGACATTCTGTTTGGATGAGTAGAACAGTAGCACTCTCATCCTCTACCTGAGTGGTGCTTTTAACTGCTGAGCCATTTTTATCTCTGGTCCCCTTAATCATTTGTGTGCGTTCATTGTCCTATATTCTCTGGGTCTAGGTTTGCCTAGATTTCTGGGACTCATGCTGGGAGTGGGATCTTAGTCCAGTCCTTCCCACTATCTTGGTTTGTGCCAGTGTGCTTAGTTTCTATAGTTGAATCTCATTCTCTGTTAAATTTACATAAACATATTAAATTCATAAGACTAAGAAAAAAAGAGAAAGCCAAACACAGACTGAAATCCTTGGACTGTGTTAGGCATCCAATAACCAGCACATTTGTTTAAAGCTACCATATCAGTATATAAGGACAAAAGTTAATGCTATCTTGAGAATTCAGGTGAAAAAGAATTTTCTTTTCATTAATTCTTTGAAAATTTTAAATATTCCCTTGCCTATTTGCTTTTCCCCAATTTCTCAGATTCTCATCCTAGTACCCATCCAACTTCATCCTCTTTTTAGTACTCGTCAACTCCAATTTATGCTACCCATATACTCATGGAGGTGTGGCCTTCCACTAGAACATTTGCAACTTTTAGAAACTATACTCTTTACAAAAATTGACTCTCTTTCTCTAGTAGCTATTACTTAGCAGCATCTAATGGAATGGAACTTTATTTCTACCTGCCTTCTCCATGTTGATACTTTTTTTTGTAGATAGAGATTCAGTAGGTCTTGGGGATGCTAGCATAACCCATGAGTTCATGTGTTTAACTTTCCTGTTATATGCAGAGAACAAACTTTTCTAATGTTCACTCACTGTCTTTGACTCTCACGATCTCTATACTTCCTCTTTGGGCCCTTATTCTATGAACCTTAGCTACCCATGTGTCTCTGTATTAACTACCGTCTTTTGAAAATAAAAGCTTTTCTGATGAGAGCTTAGAGATACACTAATAATACTTTGTTTATTAAGTACAATAATAAGAATAAGCTCTCTGCTAGGACCTATGATCTGGCTAGCCATAGACTCTTGGCTTAATGGTGTTCCTAATGGATTTGATTTCCTAGAGAAAAACTAGAATCAATCACACTGTGTTGATTATTTATGTGATGTTTTTACTACTATAGTACCTTTGAGCCTGTCTTGCCTGATCTGCTGTTATTAAATCTTGCAAGGTTCACAGATAGTGATACTGATGGTACTCTTCTTCTGGAATAAAGTTTTGCCATCAGTTTTTGGAGGATAACCAAGCTTATAGTTTCTAATCAGAGCACCATTGTCCTAATATAATAAAAGTACATCTTAGTTGTGTGTGTGTGTGTGTGTGTGTGTTTGTGTGTGTGTGCGCGCACACAAGTGTCTACCTGCTTACAGATGTGGGTAAGGGTATATTTCATTATCTAAATCCAATGTCGATTATGAAAGGATTTCCAGTCCTGTGATAAAGCTATTTATTCTATATTGGCACACCCCTAAAGGGTAGAGCAAATAAGGCTGCTGGAATATCCTAGCAAGTACAGTGCTTTGCTACCAAACCTAAAAATCTGTGTTTAGTTTCCAGAACACATATGATGAAAGAGAAAAAGTAATTCCTACATGTCATCCTCTGTAGGGAGTGGCTAAAGATGGCGCCGACATCCGGTGGTCGTTGGTGATAAACACCTACAATGCGCATGTGTTGGCATTTCTCCAATAGTTATCAGACTGGAGTGATATTCATGCTAATAAGGTATTTCATGTTCTACCAATCCCCAGAGGACAAGTTTACAGCCACAGCCTGTCTTGTATTTAAGGCATGTGCCTTTGTTCCCCGGGGTCCCCCCTATCAAGAATGAGGTGTTCCTGCAATTAAGGCTGTTGAAAAGAATCCAACCATGTTGCGTCTTCCTTGCGGTCGAGGTGGGCGCTTCAGCTGGTGGCCAAGTATGGGGACCCGAGAAAATTCTCTTTTCTCATGTGGATTCAGAACTCTACTGCTTTCAGGACGGCAACATCAGTAAGGCTCCCAGATAGGGGACGATAAGGCTCCTGGATAAGGGACGATAAAGCTCCTGAATAAGGGAATATAGAATTCCCCAATAGGGACAATAAGGTTCTCTAGAGTAAGCAGAGATGATGAGAGCCTTGGTTTAGAGGTAAAAAAGTCTGCGGTCTAGGATTTGTAATTTTGTTTCTTCTTTGTGTAGTGGATTTGTTTTTTTGTAGGGAGCATCGTGGCAAAACAAAGATGCCACCGACAGCCAGCCCCGTCTGAATGTAAACAACTTACCGCACATGCACAGGCTTGTCCCCTGCAGGGCAGGGCAGCTGTATGATTCGGCGCTCTCCTGTGGTGAACAATAGTACTGCGCATGCGCGGGTTTTGCACCTGGTGTCAGTTGGCTGGTAATATGCTAATGAGGGGGACAGTACCATGCTGGTGGGGTGATTCGTTCTCCGCCAATCCCTGGAGGACAAGTAGTGGGGTGATAGTGGGGTGACCCGTGCCCCATCAATCCCTGAGAGAATATTAGCATACGGTTGTGTATATAAGGCGAACGAATTTGCCACTAGTAGTCCTCGTATCAGCAATGAAGGTTTCCTGCAATAAAGGCTGTTGACAAGGGTCCGACAGTGTTGCGTCTTCCTTGCCGGACGAGGTGGGCACGACAGTTTTTCTTTTTAATAGCTACTGTCCTGGACAGGAGTGCATTTGCTGGGAAGAGCCCACTAATGATGAGCTACAAGATTCGTGTACACGCCAGCTCGTCCTGCTAGTAAATCGATCGTAAATAAGGTCGTAAAGCATGGGAAACTCACACTCCACCCCACTCCTGTAAGCTCTTCAGGAGCTTCTTGGTCAGTGTAAGCTTAAAATCGAAAGGAAAAGAGACAAAGAACCTTGAGGAAGAAACCCGCTCTTAAATAAAAGTTCCCCAGATAAGGCCTCCGGCTATGGAGCAAGTGTAGTGAGTAGGAAATTTAATTTTATGGACCCCGCTCTAGTGGCAGTGTGTTGGTTGATAGCCAACATTAATTTTTGAATCATAGTGTTTTATCTGTGCTAATGCTCCCAGCCCACAGAGTGGGGGGGGGGGCGAAAGTAGCTGTGGAGCAGCTGCAGCGAACATGGGGACTTCTCAGTCTCACCCAATTTTTCTGGCTCTTCAAGAGCTGTTTAAAAGAAAAAGGCTTAGGATAAAAAGAAGCACTATAGAGAGATTTCTTAGTGAATGCGAAGCCATTGCACCTTGGTTTCGCTATCTCTGAGAATCTCACGGTGGACAAGTGGACAGCTGAGATAAGCTGGGGAAGGATTTAGATTTTGCTTGGGAGCAAGGAACCTTAAAGGGACAGACTGTGTTAGAAATGCTACAGGAGGAATGAGCTGAAAAGGCTGAGAGTGATGCGGGGGAGACTCTAAGGAAAACAAGAACTAGAAAGGAATTTATCCATCCCTCAAAGAACAAGGTCAGAAAAGATAAATCCAGTTGCTGCCAGTTGAAGGCCTGACCTTCAACACTTACTCACAGAAAGAGAGTGCTCATTAAGAAAAGCTCATTAAGGGAGCCTGCCTTATCTGCTGGCCTTATTCCAAGAGAGGAGTCACTCTCCAACATTAAGTTACATGGAGAGTGCCTTTGATCCTATCCCCTCAGCAGCCAGCTCCTGCCTCTATGGTAAAAATGCACCAGGTTTGGGGACAGGGGAACCCCTAAAGTAATTTCAAAAAAAGTCTGCAACAGACTGTGAATAACTTTGTTTTGCCAGACAGAACAGGTTTTAATTTAAGATGATAAGAGGAGAAAGTCTTGGCATCGGCTCTTCAGCTTACTCCAATTAGAGGCTGTGGCCAAGGTCAAGATTAATGTTTTCTTTTCCATGGGCCTTTAGCCCACTGAGGTCCTGAAAGTCCCAGGTGAACTGGTTACGATTCTTTTGTCAGCCACTTGACGAAAAAATCATTAAAAAACATTAAATGACTTTCAGAAATTACTAGGAAGCATAAATTGGATTTGACCCAATATTTAAATGCCCAATGTAGATTTACAACCACTCTATGAGATCCTGAAAGGGAATTCTCAGCTTATTTCACCCCGTTCTTTAACTAAGGAAGTACAATTATCCTTACGGAAAGTAGAGGAAAGACTGGAAAAGACAATGCTAAGAAGGTACAAGGAAAAGGAAGATCTTTTTTTGTGTATACTGAGAACTTTTCATCAGCCTACAGGAGTGCTATGGCAACAAGGACCACTTCTGTGGATTTATCCTCATATTTCTCCTAATAAAACCCTTGAATATTATCCTTCTGCTGTTGCACAGCTTGCTATGTCAGGTGTTAAATCTTGTATTCAGCATTTTGGTATTTAACCCAAGAAAATTATTGTACCATATACTGCAACTCAGGTGGAAACATTGTGTGCCTTGTTAGATGATGGGGCCATATTACGCTGTAGTTTTGATGGAGAGTTTGACAATCATTATCCTAAGGATCCTTTGCTACAATTTTTTACTGAACATCCAGTGATTTTTCCTAAGGTCACTGCCTCAGAGCCTTTGTCTGGAGTGTTAGATATTTATAGAGATGGCTCCAAAACAGGTGTAGGTGCCTATATGGTTGATTCTCAAGAACCAGTATTAATTCAATACAGTCCAGGCACCCCCCAAATTACAGAATGTAAAATTGTATTGGAAGTTTTTAAAAGATTTCATGATTCTTTTAATATAATTTCTGATTCTGCTTATGTAGTTAACGCTGTGCGCTCACTTGAAATTACAGGGCCAATTAGGTCGACTAGTACTGTATGTCCAATTCTTTTAGAATTACAAAAATTGATTTGGGTCAGAAAAAATAATTTTTTCATACAACATATTCGAGATCATACTAATTTGCCTGGTCCCATGACCAGTAATAATGCCCTGGTGGATCCTAGTATTCATAGAGAATTTATTTTTCATGCAGCTCCAGTTGATCTCGCTAGAGAATTTCATCAAAAGTTTCATGCTCCTGCTTTCACTGTTCAACAAAAATTTAAAATCTCTAGAGCTGCAGCTCGTGATGTGGTTTACGTTGCCAGAATTGTGTTCAATTTCACCACCCTCCTCAGGTGGGAATTAACCCTCGTGATGTGATTCCGCTAAAAATTTGGCAGATGGATGTCACACACATATCTCAATTTGGAAATTTAAAATATGCTCATGTTACTGTTGATACCTGTTACGGTATTATGCATGCCACTCTGATGACTGGTGAAAAGGCTCTTAATGCCATTAGTCATTGCTTAGAGGCGTGGACAGCCTGGGGAAAGCCTGATAGTCTCGAGACAGACAATGGACCTGCATACACTACCAAGTCCTTTCAGGCATTTTGCCAAACAATGCAGGTCAAACATACTACAGTATTGCCATACAATCCCCAAGGTCAAAGAATTGTGGAAAGAGTGCATCATACCTTAAAAGAGCTCTTACAAAAACAAAAAGGGGGAATTGCCTATGGCAGAACACCAAGAGAACAGTTGTCTTTAGCTCTTTTTACTCTAAATTTCCTAATTTTGGATGTGCATGGCCGCTCTGCTGCAGATCGCCATGCTGCTACTAAACCTATGACTAATGCAGACGTAAAGTGGAAAGATGTCTTAACTGGTGAATGGTGTGGCCCAGATCTCGTAATTTCGAGATCTAGGGGAGCTGTTTGTTTTTTTCCACAGAATCAAGACAATCCAATCTGGGCGCCTGAGCTTTTGACTCGCAAACTGCTTCCTGCTATTCCTGAAGATGAGACTACGAACTCTACAATTACTACTGGGAATGGTAATCCAGGTTGATTCACTCACTCTGTGGGCTATTGCCAGATCTGGCCAGTATTTATGCCAGTTCATAGCAATTCTACTGTCTTGCCAAACTTTTTCTCCACATCCTGTTTGTGTGATGTTCCTTGTATAGTGCCAAATGGAGAATTGCCCCAACGGTATAGTGACACTAATCTTTCTTTGTTGCATACATTATGTTTCACTCTTAAAAATTCCTCTCAGCCTTGTATATGGCTGTGAAGGACCACATTGGCTAATTGGTTGGATCCTATGAGTGACAGTGCTATCGGCACTGGAACCATCCTGGCCGCTTTGAGTCAAATTACCCAAGGAGCCTCTTCAGGCAGTTTGGAGATTTCACCTCATGGATTACCAATGCTTTCTCCTTTTTTTAAGAATAGGCTGACATGTTTGCCTGGGGGGCTATTGTCCTCTTGGGATGTGGAGTATGTCTCTGGCTTTTTTGCCGTTTACAACGAGAACATGCCAGACACAAAGCGAATGATTACCAGGCTATGGTTGCCATTGAAAGTGGTGCTTCTCCCAACATATGGCTGGCCTCTTTGAAAAATTAAGAGTTCGCCCTAGATCGTATTTTGTCACTGTCATGTGAAGCCATTGTATCCAGAGATGGGCAACTTTCCTTGGGCTCGGACCAACCTAAGACAGGGGCCCGGTGGCAATAGGGTTACCCAAGGACGGATAATACCGAGTCTTGGAGAGGAACGACCTAAGGCAGGAACAATGACATGTATTGACGTGACACCCAGATCTAGACCAGTCATTTTTAGAAAACAAAAAAAAGGGAGATGTAGGAAGCGGCAAAAGATGGCGCCGACATCTGGTGGTCATTGGTGTTGCGTCTTCCTTGCTGATTGAAGTAGGCGCTACAATCCTCTGGCCTTCACACAAATTATGGAGGACTGCTTTACCATAGAATGATACTGTGAACTGAAATAGTATATAAATTCAAATGGGTTTTATTTTGCGAAAGTCCAGAAAGCTGAAGTTTCCCATTACCATGATAGAGAGTCAAGCAAGTGAGCTTGCATATCTAATTTAGAGCACATTAGGGGATTCTGGGATAAGTGACCTTTGTTGTACTCCATTACTGCTTTGTGGGAGCTGGAAACCGTCTCTTGGGAGGTCCTGGAATTATTGCTGAGGAAGGAGCTGAGGAATTAGCTGAGAAAGTCTGGAAGCTGCTGCTGACCCATTGTCCTTGCCTCTGGCCAGATGGCAGGACAGCTTCTAGCTCCTAAGGGCAGAACTTGCCTGGACTTAGAAACAGAGATTTAAGTTTGATCTCTTGAACTGCCAATTTGAAGCCTATCATGGAGTCAGACTAGCTTTCTCTTCTCCCTTCTCCCCCCTGTCATGCTCACATACAAAATCTCTAAGAATATACATAAATTTAATAACATTTTTCAATGAATCATCATTTTCGTACCAATAGCTGATTTTATCAACCATAATATATTCTCTTATGTAGGTATTGCCAATGAGCAGTCTCCTTTTGGCAAGTAGATATAGATATCATGTTGTAGATTAGGCAGCAAGAACATTTTTCTTGAGAATCACTGTGAATATAACTCATTATATATACAGGACTAATTCCATGAAGAATAATTAAAAAAACCAAAAGTGTACATATATATTCAAGTATTTTTGTTTTTACCATCTCGACTTCTGTGGTGTACCACAGAAGGTGAAGCCAATTTATACTCTAGACAACATAGAGGAAGTTTGTGCTCATTTCCAAGCAATGGATATTAACTTTACCTTCTCAATTCAGTGTTGGAAAACTTATGAATATATAATGTCACCAAAGAAAATTATAAGCAATTTTGGTCAGTAGTGTTTATTCTTGCTTATATGAGAGATAGACAGAGATAAAGATACAGAGATAAAAGAGAAAGAGAATACCATAGATTATAGTTTGCCATGAACTTGTAGTCAGAATGTCAATAAAATATAGAATGATGTACATATCACTTGCAGGTGGATTTACATTGGTAAGAAGATGATGCAGATGAAGTCTTCTTGCCATGGCATATCCTCTACACATTACCCAACAAAAAATGAACGAAGGAATAAGAAGGCAAGATAAAAGAAATACCCAAATGGCAAGAGTTAACAGAGGGTTTTTGTAGCTGTGCCTGTGTGTGGATGCCAGATAAGCAATCTCTCTATATGAAGCCCGAGATCTACATAGAAATATTTATCTTCACATAGCTTGATTAGTGCTGAAAAGCTGAGGAGAGGCTGAGTTCCTTATTGTATTTCACTCACCTAAATTCAAGTACACCTCTGTTCATTATGTAGTATGCAAAGCTTTACAGAATGACTAAGTTGTATATTTACAAAAAGCATGCATTTGCATTAATTTTCTTACAAAATGAATAAAGTTGGAGAGGGTACAGCATCCAGGGCCTCATAGTACTCAAAATATTTTAAATTGTATAAATTCCTGGGAAATATTCAACTGTTGTACCACGCATCTTCTAGGGGGCAGATTGTGAATCCCCAAAGCAATTATTTAGATTGCTTTCTAAACTCTAGTACTTGCTAGGTTATCTTCACTCAGCAGCAGTGAGAGAAGAAGGAAGGTAGGAGGACATACATGGTATCCCGCTCTGTTTCTTTCCTTCAACTGGTGACTCAACTGTGACACTGTGGTTTTCTAAGAATTCCTTTGCTCTTTGCTGTTTCCATCCTGCTCTCCCCCCTGAAGTGCTAGCTCTGGTGACATGCTATCTATTTCTGTGACTAAACCAGTGTCCTGGAAACTGCATGGTGTTGTAGTCCACAAAAAATACAGTTACTCTCATGCATTCATATATTTTCCCAGTCTGTTTGCTACTTTTTACTTCAGCTTGATGCATGGCTAAGGCATTGCTATAGAATAGCTTTTCAGGTCCTGGAAGTGAGCAATACTATAGTTCTCAGCAGCCCCTTAAAGTGGATTGATAATAGTTGGTTACATTTACATTCATACCACTATTGCATGAGTATATCATGCAGGAAGGTACTATTGTCGATTACAGGGTTTGTAGCTGGGCTAGGTTGCTATTTACCTTTCTTCTCTGGTAGCATGCGGAGTGACTTTGAGTATCATGAACACTGATCAGTACAGGTAAAGGCTCCAGTGAGACACCAGCTCATCCACTCCATAATCATTGGAAGTAGCCATTTGTCATTGGATTAGCATACAGCCTGACCTGGTTAAGCTTGAGACACTTTTCACAAATCGGCTCCTTCCAGGAATTCTACTTATGGTTAGGGATCAATAAGACAGTAAAGGATGAGTATATTAAATGAAGTTCAGGTAGTGTTTACATGCAAATGACTAAGGAATCAACACTGAAGGTATGGTCTCACTGCTGAATCAATAGCCTAGTCAGCTACTGCAGTAACATCAATTACTTCTCTCTTCCCTATGGAAAAAAATATCTGGCAGAGAGAACTTTGAGAGCAATGGTTTCCTTTGGTCCTTGGTGCAGGAGATATAGTTTATCAAGGCAGGGAGGTCAGGAAGCAAAACAGTTTAAGGGGACAAAGCTTGCAGGTAAAATGCAGAAAGGGTTTTTTTTTTTTTTTTTTTTTTTTTTTTTTTTTTTTTTTTTTTTTTTTTGGAGCTGGGGACCAAACTCAGGGCCTTGCGCTTGCTAGGCAAGCGCTCTACCACTGAGCTAAATCCCCAACCCCAATAGCAGAACTTTTAAGGTTTAACTCAATAGGGAAAACTCAGGACATCAGAAGCTTTTGCTTCTGGACATCTTTTTGCTTTTGCTTTTTACATTTCACTGTTTCTATGCATGTGCATGTGCATTTATTTGCATTTGTGCAGGTAGAGAGGCATGTGTGCACTTCTGTGTGGAAGTACCAAGACAACCTTAGATGTGATTCCAAAAGAGTCTGTCCAACTTGATTTTTAAAAGTGGGTTTCCTACTGGCCAGGATCTCAACATATCTTCTTGGATGTCTGAGAAGCAAAATACATGGATCTACATTCACCTTTCCAGTACTAAAATTGCAAGGACACTTTACCAATGTCCAGGTTTTCATTCTGTCTGTCACAGCCATACCCATCTCGTTATGTTGGAGATCTGAACCCAGGTCCTCAACTCTGTGAATTGATGCTCTTATAGAATCATCTCCTTAGACTCCTCTCTTTTATTAATGTTGGCCCTTGGATGTACCTTTATTTTTAAGTTTATTTAGCAACTACTTCACTGACTTCCATCTCTTTTGCCCTATGTCTGTGACCATAATTACCTTGACCACGGACCTAGCATGGTTTTCCTCTCCTCTGTCCAACCATAGACACAATGCATTGGAGTCAAACGATTACAGAATGAAATCCTCATAACTGTGGATCTAACAAGCCACTTTCCTTACAGATTCATTGTCTCAGTGATATGCCAGCAGAATTAAAAGCTGACTAACCCACAGAGAACGATCAAGGATTCAGATTCCATTACTTTGAAATTTAATAGTCATAAGAGAGGCTGAACTGGGACTGACTTTGACTTTCTCTGAATGGAAATCATTTGCAAGGCATATTTGTCATTCAAACAACCTAGCTTTGAGGATTGCTTGAACTCAATTGACTTTACTCATTCCTACAGGCTTGCAGGAGTTTATGCTTTAAAAGAATTGCCTAATATGTTGTGTTGATTTGCATATATTGGGCCTAGGAAATGGAATGTGATGGTTTGCATATGCTTGACACAGGGAGTGGCACTTGTTGGAGAAAGTGTGTTGCTGTGGGGTGAGCTTGGAGACCCTCCTCTATGCTGCCTGGGGATGTCCAGTCTATTCCTGGCTTCCTTCCAGCGAAGATAAAGAACTCAGCTCCTCCTGCACTATGCCTGCCTGGATGCTGCCATGCTCCCACCTTTATGATAATGGACTGAACCTCGGAACCTGTAAGCAAGCCCCAATTAAATGTTGTCCTTTATAAAACTTGCATTGACCCTGGTGTCTGTTCACAGCAATAAGACCCTAACTAAGACACATGGTCATATTGCCATGAGATTTAAAGCTACAAAATGTGATCTCTGTGAGAGATTCTTTTGTGTCCGCAATTGCCTCTTTCCCTTGAACATTTATACTTTAGTGAAAATACAGCTAAGTAGGTAGACAGACAAACAGACACACAGACATACACACACACACACAAACGCACACACACACACACACACACACACACAGAGGCATTCACTCATAAGACTTCTGTTTGTTATCTAAAACACAGCATCACAACTAGTCATTTAAGGTAGTTTACAGGATATTCACAGATTGTCATTGTGTATGAGGATTTGGAACACTCTCAGCTAACTGTCACCAAAATAGTCCCAAGGGAATGCCCATGGCTAAATGTATACTACTTATATACAACTTAGTATGTGCTGTATCATACATATCATGAAATAATAATACATTATTGCTATACCCAAATATATCTATAAGTTGACTTGTGTTTATTAGCCTCCATACTTGTTTGTTGTATTTAACTTCCTATGTTTTAAAAGTAATGATCATTTAAATTAGGAGCTGATACAGAAAAGAATGCATGCTTCATAGAGAGAGTTCATCAAGATCCCCTAAAAAAAAAATCTTTTTTCACATTATTGATGCCATACAAAACCAATTAACAGATTTTTATTTCTTTTTATGCACTAAGTATTTACTGATTATTTATTGTCAGGCAATTTTCCCAGCTCTTAGAAATAAATATTAAAAACAAGAATGAAAAAATAAAAACAATATTCATATACACATGATTGTAGTTAGGATGACAGAAACCACACCCAGAGACACAAAAATAAGACTTATATGACTCAAGGACAGTACACGTTTAAAATGAGACAGAAAATTCTGATGTAGTCAAGGATTGGAAAGTAAACAGATATGGGTGTGATATTAAAGGTCTTGTGCAATTCAGATGATGGGGCCTCTGTAGCAGAAATAAAGAAATGAATGAATGAATAAAATTAATAATGTTGATTTCTTTCTAGCTGGAAGAAGGATTCAGGCTGATAATGGTATAAAGACAAATTTATCATGAGAAGAGAGAGAAAGGGGAGACAACGGAGGAAAATGACTTGTGACTGAGGTGGGCAGCAGTCAAGGACTAGGGAGTCTGAATGTTTTTCTAAGTATAGAGGTGATACTGGAACACTTATCAATGAAATAGTTCTTTCTCTTCCCAAAGACTGCCATGAGAGTATATTAATCAGACTAAACCAAGCAACTATGTTTCCATAAGCACATGGACACCTTAGACCATGACATGTGTCTAATTAAATAGAAAATGCATTGGGCTGTCTGAAAGCAGACACACAAGTTTCACTTCTCTGTGTCCACAATTTTTAACACAGGGAATCAAGAGAAGACTTACAGATCACAAAGAATCACTTGTGTTATTTGGCAGCCCACATAATTTTCTCTTCCATCTAAACTGAGGTAAAGTTGCTTCAAACTTCTCCATTTTATTGATGCCAGCCAAAAACCCTCTTTCCACAGGTACACATACACATGTATAATATGTAAGGATAGAAATGATTCTAAAGTCCACATCCTTTCACTATGCCATGATATCCCTGAATAACAAAATAGTGTAATTTTAAGCATATACTTCAAAAGAAGAATTAATGTCCAATGAATGTTTGAAAACATATTTAGTGTGCTTAGCCACCACATAATACAAATTGAAATTATCCATCAGAATGGCTATTGTGAAGAAAATGACAAATGCTGGCAAGGACCAGTGGAACTTATACACTCATGATAGAAATATAATTTTTTTCAGATACTATGGAAACTAGTATGGGGATTCTTCTTTTTTTTTTTTTTGCATTTTTTTTTTATTAACTTGAGTATTTCTTATGTACATTTCGAGTGTTATTCCCTTTCCCGGTTTCCGGGCAAACATCCCCTTCCTTCCCCCCTTCCTTATGGGTGTTCCCCTCCCCACCCTCCCCCCATTGCCGCCCTCCCCCTGACAGTCTAGTTCACTGGGGTTCAGTCCAGCAGGACCCAGGGCTTCCCTTCCACTGGTGCTCTTACTAGGATATTCATTGCTACCTATGAGGTCAGAGTCCAGGGTCAGTCCATGTATAGTCTTTAGGTAGTGGCTTAGTCCCTGGAAGCTCTGGTTGCTTGGCATTGTTGTACATATATGGGGTCTCAAGCCCCTTCAAGCTCTTCAGTACTTTCTCTGATTCCTTCAACGGGGTCCCTTCTCAGTTCAGTGGTTGCTGCTGGCATTCGCCTCTGTATTTGCTGTATTCTGGCTGTGTCTCTCAGGAGCGATCTACACTTCTGCACTTCTTTGCTTCATCCATCTTGTCTAATTGGGTGGCTGTATATATATGGGCCACATATGGGGCAGGCTCTGAATGGGTGTCCTTCAGTCTCTGTTTTAATCTTTGCCTCTCTCTTCCCTGCCAAGGTATTCTTGTTCCCCTTTTAAAGAAGGAGTGAAGCATTCACATTTTTGATCATCCGTCTTGAGTTTCATTTCTTCTAGGCATCTAGGGTAATTCAGGCATTTGGCTAATAGCCACTTATCAATGAGTGCATACCATGTATGTCTTTCTGTGATTGGGTTAGCTCACTCAGGATGATATTTTCCAGTTCCAACCATTTGCCTCTAATTTCATAAAAGTCGTTGTTTTTGATAGCTGAGTAATATTCCATTGTGTAGAATGTACCACATTTTCTGTATCCATTCCTCTGTTGAAGGGCATCTGGGTTCTTTCCGCTTCTGGCATTATAAATAAGGCTACGATGAACATAGTGGAGCACGTGTCTTTTTTATATGTTGGGGCATCTTTTGGGTATATGCCCAAGAGAGGTATAGCTGGATCCTCAGGCAGTTCAATGTCCAATTTTCTGAGGAACCTCCAGACTGATTTCCAGAATGGTTGTACCAGTCTGCAACCCCACCAACAATGGAGGAGTGTTCCTCTTTCTCCGCATCCTCGCCAGCATTTGCTGTCACCTGAGTTTTTGATCTTAGCCATTCTCACTGGTGTGAGGTGAAATCTCAGGGTTGTTTTGATTTGCATTTCCCTGATGACTAAAGATGTTGAACATTTCTTTAGGTGTTTCTCAGCCATTCGGCATTCCTCAGCTGTGAATTCTTTGTTTAGCTCTGAACCCCATTTTTTAATAGGGTTATTTGTCTCCCTGCGGTCTAACTTTTTGAGTTCTTTGTATATTTTGGATATAAGGCGTCTATCTGTTGTAGAATACTAGTTAGAAGTCTCATTAAGCTATGTACTATGAGTACATTCCTAAAGTTATCTAATGCAACCCATTGAAGATACTTTCACCTCCATGTCCACCAGCATATTACTTATTACAACCAACATATAGAAGTAGTTTAGGGTACACATTAACAAATGAAGGGATAAAGGAAAAGACCAATACATAAATAATGATATTTTATGCAACCATACAGAAGAAAATTATGCCATTTACAGGAAGACGGATAGAACTGGACACCATCAAATTAATTGAAAAAGGGCAGATTAGGAAAGAAACAGTGAATAGCACCTGAATGTTTATATGTAACTGTAAGGTATATATATATATATATATGAATATATGTATACATATATATGAATATATGTATGCATATTTGCGGTATATGTATAGAGGTCAAAGGGAGGCTATGTGGAGATATTAAAAGGACCAGTGGAAAGAAATAGAGAAAAGAACTGAATATAATTTAGGTAAATATGTGCAGAGTGAAATGACAGATAAATTTTATAAAGAAACACTTTATTTTTGGTTGCAAAATTATAAATTACTGTCATAATTATTGGAAAGAAAATGTCAGTGTAGTTCTTTTTTATTTGACTAAAAATGTTAATTATAAGCTAGACACTGTTACACTATCAGTAACCATAGGGCTTGTGTGCTAGATTCAGAAATTTCAAGAATTAATATCATTCCTTGTTACACAATGAGCTTGAAACCAGCTTGAACTCCCTGAGACATTATCTCAATAAAATTAAAAATAAAATAAAACAAAATAAAGGTTATTTATGTTTTATATCTAATAAGAATCTATAAACAATTCATACTTTCTTCAAACTATGCTTTTCAACCCTAGTAATATTGACTTTAAGCCACTAAAAATCTTATCCATGTCTGGCTCTTCAAGCACATTTTGGCACTGAATCCTTTTAGTAGGTATATGAAAATTACTACTACTACTACTACTACTACTACTACTACTACTACTACTACTGATGGAATAATAGGTTGTGAGGTTGTCTATGTTCTTACAGATTCTAAATGTTAGGAAACAATTACAATTCTTTCTGCTTTGAAACTTGGTTTGAAATCTATGATCCAAAACAAAAAAGAGAAGGAAGAATGTCTTAAGATGAGGAGGAAAATAATATAAAAAAGTTTCAGTTATCCAAGGAAAAGACTGGCCTGCTTGTATTATCAATTCATGTGCCATCTACCCTGCTATAAAAGTTACAGCTTCCATTTCTTATCCCCTAGGCTCAGGTGGTGGTGGGGTTCTAGACAGGATTATCTGTTGGTTCTGTCATTCACATATATAAAAGGTAGGCAGTTGTCGTAGGATTTTGAATGTGGCTTCAGTCAGGCATGTGTTTCTGATCTCAATTAGATACCTGGCTATTTCATAGTTGTTACACTTATATTAGGTGCTGAGTTTCATGGACAGATACTTGAAGGATAGAATCAGCCAAGTAGAAATATTTCATATTTATTACCTAGAATGAAAGACATGCAGAATTTTCTTATCCAACTTTATTATTCCTAGAACACAGTCATTTTGTTGACATACACACAAGAGGGCAAAAATTATGTTTCTCTACCCTAATTGGAAAATTTTGCATAAGACAACATATTCTTTTTGTTTGCTTTTTATTATTAGAATAAATTCAGAAAATGCAGCCAATGAATGAAATAAAACTTGGTTTTACTCTTATTCTAGTTCAAAGCCTTTGCAATCTTCTTCATCATTAATGAGTGAATTATAACTCAGTGTGACACTCAATATGTGTTTTTTAAGAGACTTATAGACAAGGTTTATAGAATTTTGTCAAAAGTTTTTATTTATTTTTTTGTAAAGATAGAGACTCGTGTAAGCAAGATCTATCAGTCAGCAAATAAAGGAACAGGATAACAAGACTAACATCCTAATTTGGATCCCAGGGACCCATAAAATGAATAGAGGATAAATGACTCACACAAACTCACCATATGAACACTCTGAAAGACACACACACATACACACACACACACACACACACACACTTTAAAATTAAACATAGACAGAAGCCATGCAAATAATCAGTGTATTTCACTGTGTATAAAACCCATTTCCCTTAATAATATTCTGGTAATAGACTCTTGGTGACTGGCTTGAGGCACAAAGTCAAAATAGAAGTTAGTGTATTCATAAGAAAGATATCAACCTATTCTAATCTACAGATATAAACACATAGCTATTGAGAAATATCTATGTAAGTTTCATGGAAATGTCCTTAGCCACATTTAAGTTTCTGTTTTGATTGCTAATTGCTTAAATGACCAGTTCCTATTGGACAAGTCCCAAGACCCAGAACTTCTATAAGATATAGTCTACATATTTCTCACTTCATTGTTATAGAATGTGTTTACTTCTTCTTGTGGTTTTAATAGGTTTGACCCAATAGATTCATCTGTTTGAGTGCTTAGTCCATAGGGAGTGGCTCTATTAGAAGCTGTGGCCATGAAGGAGGAAATGTGGCCTTATTGGGGGAAGTGTGTCATTGTCGGGGTGCGCCTTGAAGTCTCTATGGTCAAGCTCTGCCTAGTGCAGAAAAGAGTCTTCTCCTAGCTCCCTTAGGACCAAGATCTAAAACTCTTGTCTTCTCTGGCATCATGATGCCATGCTTCTGACCCTGATGATATTGGAGTGAACCTCTGAATCTGAAACTTTAAGCCATAGCTAATTAAATATTTGCATTTTTTAAGAGTTGCCTTGGTAATTGTGTCTTAATTAAGAAACTTACTCTATTGTGAATATACCAATAGAGAAAAAATTCCAATATTCTAATCCTAAAATACAGGAATAGTAACAAGAAAAGAACATGAAATTTGGAATCATATTATCTAATCTTAATTATGTCATCTACTTATAAACTTGTAACATGTTTTCTTGGGTTTGTTGTTCTTTGGTGATGTGGTCTCATGTATTGCAGCTTAGCCTTAAATGTGCGAAATAGCTCAGGGCAATGTTCCACTCTCCCTCCCAAGTTGGCATTCCAGGCCTCCATCAGCCCTTCTGATTTAGCTGACACTGGTAAATGTACCCAGGATTTTGTACTTTAGAGAAGCACTTTATTAACTACACCACATCCTCAGGCCCATTATGATCTCTGCATTTGTTCCTTAGTAATAGACAATGGGACACATCCTGTGCCTTGAGATGATGAACAAGAAAGATGTTTTTGTTATTTCATTCAGTTTCATCTTTACATTTCCAAGGGAACACAAGGATCATGATCTCCATTACCAGCCAGCATAGAGTCTCAAGACTCCCTTATTCCGCGTGAGAAAAGTCAGCTTTGGAGTTTAAGTCTTCCTAATTTAATGGCATTTGACATACCTATACATTAGTTTACTTATAAATATGGTACATAGATATTTCTAGAAGTACTGTTGATCATTTCACAGATAAGTATAGTTTTCTTTCTGACTCCGGTTAGCAATCCATATTCACCCATATAGTTATTGGACATATCTCATGTGAGCAAATCACACCCGCTTTTGCTAAATTTTGGTTCCAAACCAGGAACTTTTCTTCCTTTCCATTCCCCATTGTGTATGTCAACATATGCTCAAACTTAGTGTTTTGTTTTCGAATGCAACCTGCTTTGCAGTCCTCCCAACTCCCCACAGTGATCTGGTACAGTATAGTGAACTGCCTTTCTTGTACCACTCTAGCCTTGTTGAAAAATGCTATTTTCAAAGTAATATTATGAAACTGGGATTCAGATCTTTCTGTCTACCTTGAAAGTAAAACATTGACTCTCTATATGGCATGCATAATTCTGACTAAAGGAGAGTGTATTGGCCCATTCTTTCAAAAATCCTCTCTACCTTGTCCCTCCTCTGTCTCTTTCCAAGATTTGTCTGTTCCGTACACCAGTGCAGTAAGCTCATTCTTCTTCAAAGTTCCATTTTTATTTTTATTCTTAGATTTCTTTTTTACTTAACCCTCACCTTGACTTTTGTATGTAATTGAAAATCTATTCTATTACTCTTTACTGTTTAATACTAAGTTTATACTTTGTATAGATATTGTTGTAGACATTTCAATCCAATTTACTTATTGATAGTATTTCTGCTCTGAAAATAGTAGATGAGATCCAGATAAAAGATATTTGGGTTATCTCTTTTTTGTCCCACAAATGCCTACAATTGTAGTTGGATATGAAAGACAGTTACTGAGTAGTTGCTGAATAAGTAGAACATTCATTCTCTACCAATAAGCATCAGTTACCTCATGCATTTGATGTAGAAGAGAGCAGTTGTTGAGCAAGTGCATTTGGCCAAGTCTGCTGCCACAGAACTCCAAGGTAAAAATCTGCAACATAAAATAGAAACTGCTGGCCTGGGAGACACTGCTATTAACTCGCTATGACTGTGTACAAATTCCTTACATTTTATGAGCCCCAAGTTTCTCCTCTTTAGCACTAGAGAATATATATTTCATATTCCTCAAACGTCTTTTCTAGTATGGCTCTCATATCTCTACACTAACCAAACAATCTGAATGGAAATGCATGTCAGAGTTTACTACTTTCTTTTCATAGTAAAGAACTAAAAGCGTTGGGAAAAAAAGAGATCAAAACCCCTTATTTTTGGAGACACTTCAGGCAATGAAATATAGTCTGTTTTTATGTAGAAATTAATACTTTTGCCTATTTCATGACTCATATCTTCTCCGAAAACACTTTCCACATATTAATATTGATTGAGGAAGAAAATAATGGGTCTTCTGCTATCAAGATTAGTTAGAAAAGTAGCAAAAAGAGTGAAGTTAAGTGGTAGAACCTTTGCCTAAACTGTATGTAACCCTGGGTTAAATCTCAAGGACTATAAAGTAATTAATCATTACTACTAACAATAAGAGCGAGGAAATATTTCTCATGGTGTTAGTTATTATTATCTCTATAGGTGAATACCCTGAAGCTGAGCACAATTATCACAAGTAATTGAATGGAAGAAGGCTCCTGGTTTGAAATAATAAAGCAGGAAAAGTAGCATTGGGAATGGAGCATAAGACTACTTACTAATCTATTCACAGAACTACAAGCAGAGGTCAGAGATTGTCAGCAATCCTTTACTTTTACCCTTATCTTTTTCATTTATTCCAAATTATCAGTTTATATGATAGTGTCATCTTCATTAAGAGTAAATCTTAACGTCTCAATTCTCCATGAAAATTCTCTCTCACATACCCACACATACAGAAGTGTGCCTCACTAATGCCCTAGACTTTTCCCAATTCCATCAAATTAACAATCATAAATTACAATTACTACTTTAGAGACAGTATAAGGGAAGAAATATGGGGAGGGATTGCTAAAAGTAAGGGACATTTGAGGAATCATATGGAAATTACTACAGTAGAAGCTTCTTAAAATATACATATTTATGAAGGAAACCTAAATGAAGTAAAGAGGGAAGTCAATTTATGAAATCACTAAGTAACGAGGGAGGCAATACTCCAATGAGAAATCTCTTATCACAAAGTAAAACTCCAATTACATCTAATTTTGTTTTTGGTAAAAGGGGCCCCATGGAAACACAAAAAGAATTCAAGCTTTTGCCAGAGCTATAGTTTGCTCTCCAAAATCTGAGAGTAATCTGCTTTGCTGAAGACAACAGCTATGTATCTTAATGAGTACGGAGTGGATGATCTGGTATCTTACTGGAGCCTTTACCTGTACTGATCAGTGTTCATGATACTCAAAGTTACTCTGCATGCTACCAGAGGAGAAAGATAAATAGTAACCTATCCCAGCTACAAACCCTGTAATCGACAACAGTACCTTCCTACATGATATATTCATGCAATAGTGGCATGAATGTAAATGTAACCAACTATTATCAATCCAATTTAAGGCTTACTTCATGAGATGGAACCCATTCCAACTATCAACCTGGTGGCCAAGAACCTGAGATTAGAAAGGCCATGGAACTAGAGGATAACCAAATATTACTCTTCTGCTAAAGTACTATAGCAAATAGAATGACTTCTTAGGACACTCTGTAGCTATATCCATAGTTCAGTGTCTTACTCAATCATCATCAGAGAAGCTTTCCTTGCAGTAGACTGAAACTATTATAAAAACCATGTTCAAACAGTGAGACCTTGGAATACTCAGTTCTGAATGGAATGTTCCCATCTAATTTCTCTCCTCGGGCTCTAGGAAACTATGCTGCAGAGGAGCCAGAAATGTTGTATGAGACTGTCTTTGTTAGGATTTTATTGCAGTAAAGAGACAAAATGATCACAACAACTCTTATTAAGGAAAACATTTAACAAGGTGATTTAGACTTCAGAGGTGTAGTTTATGAGCATCTTGATGGGGACTTTGGCATACGCAGGCAGAAACAGTTCTAGAGGTGCCCAGAGTTATAGATCTATTTACACAGGGAACAGTAAGAGAGATTCACTGAGATACTGAAAATCAGAGACTACCCACATCGGCACTCTTACTTCGACTAGGCCATACCTTCTAAGAGTATCACTGCCTATAGACTTATAGAAACCATTTTTTTTTCAACTACCACATTCCATTCTCTGTTCTAAAATAGGCTTGTAGTCATGTCATAATGCAAAACACATTTAGTTCAAATCCAAAAGCCCACATGGTATATCACAATATCAAGACTATTAAAGTCCAAAGTTTTAAGTCTTTTTTGAAACCAATGCTATCTGTTAACTGCATTCCCCTGTAAAATCAAAATGAAAGACAGATAACATATGTTCAACATATATGGCAAAGGATGTACAAAAGGAGGAATGACATAAAAAGAATACTGGACCAGTAACTGAAAAAGAGCTGGGCAAACTCTAAATTGTGAATTTCCATGCATAATAATAGGGTGCTTTTCAGATCTCCAACTTCTTTTAGCTGTAACACATTTCTTTCCCGTGAGCTCGTTCCACATGTAGACTACAGCTTTTCTTGGCAGACATCCCACATGTCTGGCATTTTCAACATCTTGGGATATAGGCTTCACCTTCACACATTCACATAACAGCCCCTCTGGGCCTTCAATCAGGGGCTCTCCCATCATAAGCCTGGCTTCAGCTTCTTTCCTTAGTCATAGCGGGACATAATATAATTTCCATAACTCCTTTCATACATCTTTCATTCTAAAGCCAGAGCCAAGTGACAAAAGCTGCAAATTTCTGTTGCATTCTTGGCCTAAAATATGCACCCCCTCATTCTGATATGTTTCACCAGGTTTTTGCTTTTCATTACCTCAGCATGACTGCCCTGGTTGTTTATCTGTAGTCTTGACTGAAGTTCAGGTATAGAATCTTACTTCCTCTACCTTCTGAGTCCTGGGATTAAAGGAGTGCACCACCACACAGGGCTCTAAATTTTCTTTACAAGATTGATGATTAGCTGGGTGGTGTCTTGCTAAGAGATCAGTGCTCCTTTTATTCCACTTTGTATCAAGCTTTTCTATAATATATTTATTTCCTTAAACACAGCACATTGCTCCTTTACATTTGTTATTGCCCCTTTTCTCCTCAACTTGCACATTGTTTTATTTTTTCCTTGTTCAGGTTGTATATTTTAATTATTGTGGCTACTAACAATCAAGCATCAAAGTTAATATCATGCTGTCTGGAAATTGGCTCTCTCAAAGCTCTTAATCCATATCTCTTAAATAATCCTTAGGCATATATATATATATATATATATATATATATATATATATATATATATATATATGCAGAAAGGGCAGAAAGCAGCCACTTTGCTTGCCTAAATGTGACAAGAATGGTTTCCAGGCCATTCTTAAGCCAGAGTCAGGGTTAAAATCACCCTCAGCAGCATTGTTTTCCATGGTCATAAGTCTTACTAGTCTGGTTTTCTAGCACTGAAATGGATAAGTAACCATAAGTAACTTTCCAAGAAAGTCTCTGTAGGTATGTAAACTAAGCCTAAATGCAGGTTCCATTCCTTGAATCAGATGCCAAAATAAAAATGAACTCAATATTATGTTTGGGAATTTTTTAGTATTTCTGGCTTTATTCTTGTATTTTATAGTTTTAAATTTTGTGCTACTCTGTGTGTGTGTATGTGTGTGTGTGTGTATTTGTATATGTATGTGTATTTGTACATGTATGTTTGTCTGTGCATGTGCGCATATCTTATGCTTTTTCTTCTTTTTGTTGTTGTTGTTATGGCATTCATTTTGTTCCATGCTTATTTGCTTATCCATTGTGTTTTCCTTTCTGTTTTCTTAAAAGAGACAAAATGAAGTCTTGGAGACAGAAGGGTAGAGAGGCAGGAAAGATCTAGTAGGAGATAAGGGAGGGAAAACTAATCAGAATATAGTATATGAAAATAACTTTATTTTATAATCACCCAAAATAATAAAACAATACAAAAACCAAGTTTACTCCTTATTAATATGCTAAGTTCTCATGTTCATCTCATAATGAAAATGAATTATTCAATCTCTAAGTCTGCCAACATATTAATAGCTATATCAATTTTCAAAAACCCAAGTTCAAAATTTGCTTTTACACTCACTCCGAAAACTTTGAAACTTAAACTGAGAAACAAGTGACAAACCCAAGTAGTCTTTCCTCCCAGAAGGGAGGAACGGAGCCCAGCAATGAAGTTACGGGGACAACATAAGACTGCTTAGGAAACCAAAACCCTACAACTCCAAATAGCAGCTCTTATCTCTCACAAATGGTCTGGGAAGCAGTGGCTTCCTTAAACCTTAGCATAAGCCTCATTCTTATGACCAGTCCTGCATGCCCACAAAACCAAGAAGACATGTCAAAGCCATGTTCTGCTGCTAACGGGATATGTGATCTGGACCCTGATATAGCTACACTGGGTTCTTGGCAACTACATATCTGAACATGTGGAACTACTTCTTAGATGGCCTTCTTTGAGGATACCAGATGGGCCCTGTATTCAAACACTTTCTAAGTGAAAGATTTTTCAATGTTTCTGTACTGTTCCACTCTGGAGTTCTGAATATGGGCACTTCAGTCTTGTCTCCTTTCCTGTTACTCTCTTGCAAAGTATGTGACTTTTCACTAATGACATGCTAACAATTACACATTGTTTTTTCATCCTTATAGTCAACTTTAATCTGCTGCTTTTTCTAATGTTTCTACATTGAACATTTTAATGTGTCTCTATTTTATTTCACTAGAAATCTAAATAGAACAAATACTACATGTGTGACATGGTTTCCATGCTTTCTTTAAAATTCTTCAGCCAAATTCTGTGTAAGAATGAAGCAAAAATGATGTGTGGTCGATCCCATGATACTTCCTGGGCACACTGACGCTGCCTGCCTTTCTGTAAGGCTTCTAATCTTATTCTGCATCAGCAGAATGACACTTTGTACTCTGTTTACTGTAGTGTAGCAGTTCTCTAGGGTACAGTTCTAAATTCTTCACACTTCTTTTATAAACCTGCATTGCTTGTATACAGATATGTCAAAAATAATCCAGGTTCAAGGGAAAGTGGCTATACAAGAAATTTAAAATTATAAATAGACAGGTAGGGGAAAATTTAAATTCCATTTGGAGGAAACTAATGGATATTGCACTAGACATAGTAATATTGAGACATGTTGGGGTACAGAATAGTCATCTCAACAGGCTATATAGATCACCTGAGGTAAGATTCAGTGGTCAAAGTATGAGGAAACAGAAGAAGCAGCAACATTGACATTAGCGGTGAGAAGAGAAAACAGTATAGGAAAGCTTTCCTAATGAGAATAAGTCTGTATGTGTTGAGGGGTAGAGTTGGGGGAAGAGGCCTTATGAAAAGCAGGCTGTGCCTGAGCTTTGTCAGCTTTAGTGAGCTCTTGAGGCAGGGGTTCTTAGAAGCATCCCAGAAATGTGATGAGCATATTCACTGATCCAAGAGTGGCTTATGGTTAAGTGTAGAAGACTGTTTCATCCTGATATAGGGAAGGAAATCATATGAAGGGTCTGGAGTTTCTGCAGCCAGATGTGCATGAACAGCCAACAAGAGAAAATGAACATAATATTACAATAATAACTATCATACTAACAACACATCAGTGCTAACTAGAGCTCTCATTTGACTAAACTCAGCCAAACATCACAGTAAGTTATATGTGCATACATGCATATATATTTATTTATATATATATACATATATATACATATATTAATGTGTGTGCATTGATCTGAATTACCCACACTCAATATTGCATTTTCACAGTAAACACCAAATATGACACCATTAGTTCAGTTTTATAAGGAGACAACACAGCTAAAGCCATTTTCCCAGGCTTTCTAGGCAGAATCTGATTCTAAATAAATCTACCTCTAGTGTTGCAAATATTTGTAAAGAACTAGAAAGCCAAAGGGTGGAGATAATGTCCCCATATCCAAATTCATTTTTCTTTGGATGTTTCCACGAAGACAGAAGAAAATCAATCTGTGCATTATATAAAAATTTGATTACAGATATCTTATGTACATACATATATAAAGGGAATTTTAGAAATACACACACAGGAAATATCCAGAGGAAGCCCAAGTCCCAGGTTCCCTAACGCAGCCAGAATCAGAAGTGATCTGAAATGCACAGAATCACAGAATCACGAGACCGCAGAATCACATGATTATAGAGGAAGCTCAACCCCCAGAAGATCGGAAACAACCAGGAACATTGGACTTCTGACACACTCTAAATCATATTTGAGGCCATAAAATCTTTTGCAACACCCAGCATAACTGGGACCCCTATAGGAACCAGGAAAACCCAAACCCTGCCAGCTAGAGGCACAGGTTCCTTCCAGATTGTGCCTCTGCCCATGCAAACCCAGGGATCTGGCTCCTCACCTACTCCTGAAACACTCTGAAAAAGCTTGACTCCCAGGAACTCTGACACAACAGGATCTCAAGAACTTGTTCATACCAGGATTTCAGGATCTCTGAGGCAGCTAGACTTCCAGGATCTCTGAAAAATTCAGGATGCCAGAGTCACAGGATCCCAGAATCATAGGAACACAGAGACACCTGGAAAATGAAGAGTTATGACACAACAGGGATGACAGGAGGGCCAGACTGCAGTTAGAGACAGCAAGGGCAGGGAGCACTAGAGATAACCAGATGGTGATAGGTAAGTGCAAGAACATATGCAATAGAAACCAAGGTGACTTAGCATCATCAGAATCCAGTACTGCCACTACACCAAGTCCTTGATACTCCATCATACCAAAAAAGCAAGAATTGGATTTAAAAATGACATCTCATGATGATGATTGAGGACTTTAAATAGAACATAAATAACTCCCTCAAAGAAATACAGGAGAACATAGTTAAACAGGTAGAATCACTTAAAGAGGAAACACTAAAATCCCGTGTAGAATACAGTAAAATACAACCAAAGAGGTGAAAGAATTTGAACAAAAACATCCAGGATCTAAAAATGGAAATAGAAGCAATAAAGAAACCTCAAAGAGAGACAACTCTGGAGATAGAAAACCTAGAAACAAGATCAGGAGCCATATATGCAAACATCACCAAGAGAGTACAAGAGATTGAAGAGAGTATCTCAGGAGCAGACAATACCATAGAAAACATTGACACAACAACCAAAGAAAATGCAAAATGCAAAAAACTCCTAAGTCAAAACATCCAGGAAATCTAGAACACAATGAGAAGACTCAAACTAAAGATAATAGATATGGAGGTGAATGAAGATTCCCAAACTAAAAGGCCAGTACACATCTTCAACAAAATTGTAGAAGAAAACTTCCATAAGAAAAAGAAAGAGATGCCCATGAACATACAAGAAGCCTACAGAAGTTCAAATACATGGGACCAGAAAAGAAATTCCTCCTGTCACATAATAATCAACACACAAAACTAACAATGAATATTAAAAGCAATAAGGGAAAAAATGTCAAGTAACACATAAAGACAGACCTCACCAGAGTCTGTGAAAGCCAGAAGATCCCAGGCAGAAGTCAAACAGACCCTAAGAGAAGACAATGACAGCCCAGGCTACTCTTCCCAGCCAAATGTTCAATTAATATAAATCGAGAAACCATGATATTCCGTGACAAAACCAAATTTACACAATGTCTTCATACAAATCCATCCCCAAAAAGTGATAATAGAAGTAAAACTCCAATACAAGGAGGGAAACTACACCATAGGAAAAAGCCAGAAAGTAATCTTTCAACTAACCCACACAAACATTAGAAGATAGCCAAACAAACAATTCCACCTCTAATAAAAAAAAAAAACAGGAAGCAACAATCATTTATCTTTAATAGCTCTTAACATCAGTGGACTCAATTTCACAATAAAAAGAAATAGAGTAACTGACTGGATATTTAAACAGGATGCAACATTTTGCTACATACAAGAAACTCACTCTAGTGACAAAGAGAGACACTACCCCAAAGTAAAAGACTGTAAAAAAAAATTTCCAAGCAAATGGTCCCAAGAAACAAGTTGGAATAGACATCATAATATCAAATAAAGTCAACTTTCAACCAAAAGTTATCCTGGCAAGGATGTAGAGAGATAGTAACACTCCTCCAATGTTCGTGGTATTGCAAGTTGGTACAACCACTCTGGAAATCAGTCTGGCGGTTTCTCAGGAAATTGGATACAGTACTACCCAAAGACCCAGCTATACCACTCCTGGTCATATACTCAAAGGTGCTCCAACATATAACAAGGAAACATGCTCCACTATGTTCATAGTAGCCTTATTTATAATAGTCAGGAGCTAGAAACAACCCAAATGTCCTTCAACAGAGGAATGGATAAAGAAAATGAAGAACATTTACACAATGGAGTATTACACAGCTATTAAAAATTATTTCAGGAAATTCTTTGGCAAATGGATGGAACTAGAAAATATCATCCTGAGTGAGGTAACCAGTCACAAAAGTACACACACAATCTGCACTCACTGATAAATTGATATTAAACCAAAACCTCCGATTACCCAAGACAGATAGATAGATAGATAGATAGATAGATAGATAGATAGATAGAGAAAGACAGAGACAGAGAGAGAGAGAGGGAGGGGGAGAGAGAGAGAAAGGAAAAGAGAGAGAGAGAGACAGAGAGACAGAGACAGAGAGACAGAGACACAGAGAAAGAGAGACAGAGACACAGAGACACAGAGACACAGAAACAGACAATGAGTGTCAACAACCTAGACAAATAAGGGCCTCCTTATCTTTTCTAATACTTCACAGTGCCCATAGCCGTGAACATGCCAGCAAGTTTTCCACTCTGGATAAAATCCAGCAGGTATTTGTGCCTTCCTCATTGGCCTGTCTGCAGCTTTCTATATAATTTCTGGGGTCTTTAGTGCTCTCTTCAGTTTTTCAAAGATGCTTAAAGATTGCATGTGAGTTATAGCAAAGAAGCAAAGGACAGCTCAGGGTCTTCCAGATATAATACAAGGAGAGCCCCTTCTCCACAGGAGCACATTCCTAGCCCTCTACCTCAAGGTTCAAACCTTAGCATGTAAGACTTTCCTCCTAGAATATGCACTTATCACATAGTTTAATTTACAAACTAAGTACAATAAGCTGTCATCAACAGTGAACTATCATAAAACAGGACAATCATGACTACTAAGTGACTATTGTGCTGCTCCAGTGTTGTTCTGACATAGGATCAATTCTTCTGCCAGGTGAGACCTCTTGAGATATGACCGTTCCTTCCAAAACCACATAGAGATTAAATGTATGAATTATTTGTTTCTAAAACTTTCCACTTTAAATTTTGCCAAGTGTCTTAGGATTTCTATTGCCCTTACAAAACGACATGTGAAAAATCAAGTTGAGAGGAAAGGCTTTAATCACCTTACACTTCCACATTGCTTACATCACCGAAGGAGGTCAGAACAGGAACTCTACAAGTTGAGATGCTGGAGGCAGGAGATGGTGGAGAGACAATGAAGGAGTGCAAGTTACTGACAGACTTTCTCTGGCTTGCTTAACCTGCTTTCTTAGAGACTCTATGACCACCAACTTAGGGAAGGCAAAACCCAATAATGTCTAGGCCCTTCCCCATTGATCACTAACTGAAAAAAATACCTTCCACCTGAATATTATAGAGGGATCTCCTCAACTGAAAATTCTTTCTCTTTGGCAACCTATATTGTGTTTGTGAAGGTCCAGGTAAAATATGACAGCCTGTATGGACTGTTAAGGTCTAGGTAATTGGTTAGGCCTAGGTAACTCCTACCTGGCTAGCTTGCCGTTATAAGAAAACTTCCCCATATGTTTCTGCTGATAGTAGGAAAATTTCTAATGGCAAGTTTATTACAAATTCTGTTATATTTTATGCCCTTGGAAACCAATCATGATGAAAGTCAGTAGAAATGCTTTGTATAGTTACCAACAGTAATGTTGGACCCAAACCAACCATGCAGCAGCACCTCCTGTACTTATGTATAAGCTTTTATGGTATTTGCTTTTATAAGGTACACCCAGGACAGACCTCAACATAAGAGAGACATTTGAACCAATATAAAAATTATTTGGAATAAGATTTCCATTTTGAGTAGTAGTCCAATAAAGTTTAAGTTATCAAGACCTCCTTGGGAACTGACATCTTAATTACCAGGAAGAACATGTACATGGGTATCTGATGCCCTGTTTGGCAAGACATGGATATTAGACAAAGAGAGTTTCCTGCCACAGTTGAATGCCCCAGTAAATGGGAGCAGGACAAGTGTACAAGACAAGTTCCTAAGAAAATATCCCCATCCATAAATCCTGATTAGTAGAAAAACTTGGTAAAGGAGTTTGTAAATTTCAGACATAAAAAGACCGTCAGGATCTTAAGTTGGGACGTGGTTCAACTCCTGAGCCTTATTCCTGTCCCTGGTCAATAAGTCTTGGGGTGTGGTATTCAATAAACCATCTCTACATGACTGAGTGGTTTGTGTGGTAATTCTCAGACCCCAAAAGTATCAAGTTGATACAAAAGGAGGCCAGACAAGTTGGGTTTATTAAACATAACATAGACTTTAAAAGGTATAAGTTGACTTATCCATATGTTTTATTACAAGAAGGGAGTATTTGAGAAGAAATGAAGGGAAATATCAGGATAGTTAGGGGAAGTCCTCTGATGTTACAAAGAGCTGGAAAGATCATTGTAGCTAGGGAAAATTAATCTGAAGATATGGAAATAAATAGTTTGGGCTGATCGTGATTAAAATACTTCTTTGTAGGGTCATCTGAGAACATTGTGGGGTTGAGTGATGAAAACCTATAAAGCTTCCCTCCTTCTTGGTGATGTTTGATCTGTGCTGCCTCAGAAAACCCCTCAATCTTCTCCTTTGTCTTCCCCATTTCATGCTTTTATATCTACAACTGGATAGTCATGTCTATAGTGTCTTAGAGATATCATGTCTTCCACAGATGGCAGATGTGGTCTTTGTTTCCTGGGCTTCAGTGGTTTCATGTTAGCAAGCTGGGTAATGCCTGTGCCATTGTCAGATGACAGTGGAGCTAAGAATAAGAAGCACCTCCACTCATATATCAGTAGCCTCTAGTCTTTGGTACATGAGTTCTGTCATACTTTGAGCAATGTTAATTTCATTTCTCATCCTCAGCTATGCTTGAATACACAGTTTACCTAGAGGTTAGGAATTATGATTCTAATTAAGAGGATGGAGCAGTTCTACCCCATTAACATTAAAAGTGCATGGGAATCACCCCCAGAGGCTTTATTCTTTATACAGTAGCCATTTCTTTCTCTACCCTCTCTCCTTATTTTTCTTCTAGCACCATTAAGTGGAAATTTAATAATAAAAATGGTACAAATATGGATGAGTTCACCAGTAGTCATTTTTTTTTCTTGCTTATATTTCCATCATCCCATCAGGAGATTTCACAATATCCTTGAGTCAGTTTGTTTGGATGATAAAGATAGTCCTTGCTATAGAAACCAAAAGGATAAGAAATTATCAAGAAATATATGCAACAGAAAAAGTACAATGGGACTTACTCATCAGATGATAACTTTGCCTTTGTACTAAACTTGAGAGGTTGTTTGTCCCGCGCTATGTCTCGCCAGCAGGAATGACGCGGCACACACAGGATCCTTCTACAGAAAAAGCTTTACTGTGTCTTGAGAGGGAGAGCATAAACTTACAATGCGGAGACGCCGAGTGACGAATAACCGTCCCTTATATAGGAAACTATCCTCGCCTAGGACGTGTCACTCTCTGACTGGTCGCTGCCAATTATGCCAGATGACGTACCATAACGTACGTGTCCCTTCGAGTAGGGAAGTTACCAGGCACCTGCGTATTACCCTTTTTACTAGGTGCGTTCTGCCAGATGCTGGTGCCATCTTGTAATGGAGTATGTAAGGACAGCTCCTCACATTTGTGACGACAGCTCCTCGGACAGCTCCTCACATCTGTGAGGACAGCTCCTTGGACAGCTCCTCACATCTCCCCCTTTTCTGTTTTTTTAAGCAAACAGGACACACAGATATAGGAGGGCGAAGGCAGAGGTCTTATCCTCGTACAAAGTTGGCGAACCTGTACAAGAGAGATGACCTTAGGATGTTGGTGGGACCAAGGGCACTCCCGACCAGTAGCACTGCAATCTTTAGAGGGAGCGAAAAATGGGGCAGAAACCCTCATGTAATATGACATGCCTTCCAGGGAGCGTATTTGGTAGAACTTCCCTGTGCGGTGCTAAGCTTGTCACCCCTCATGGGCTGCTCAAGCCGGACATTCTAATCCTGTGCAATGAACAGAGGTTCTAGGAGTGCAGGAGCTGTCCAGCCGGCGACCTATTGCTTGAGCATGGTCAACCAGATATCGGCTGACGCTCCTTGTTCAAGGGGGCTACAAGCGCCTGGGCGATCACTACTTTGTCCTTTCTTTTGAGATCTCAATTTGCAAAGCAACCAGAGGAGTAACACTAATCCACAGCAGAGGATCACTCAAAGTCCTACTCTCACCCATTCTTTCTGGAAATAAGAGACTGCTGAGGTGATCAGGATGACAATCCTCCGTCAAAGACAGGTCCAGTCGGGGTAGAATTGCCGGATGATGGTGGCTCTCAGCTCCAAGTGTCTGTTCAAAACTCTGAGGTCAATTCTGTAACAGATGCTGTGAAAACTCTTGACAGTGCAGCTCGGGTAAATTTGTCATATTATATGGAGGGACACAAAAGGCCTAGGGGTTTTTTGCTCACAGCCAAGCTGGGCCAGTTGCCAGAATGTCTAATTGTTTCAGACTCAGACCAGATCTATCTCGTTGGTTGACAAGCATAAGGCCTCCCTATTGTGAGTATTGGCGGGGAGGCCTGTCTGTCGAGCCACAGAGACAGTGGCGATAAATCATTGATATAGTTTGGGTTGTCTGTACTGAATTTGACAAGGCCAATGCCGAGGCAGTAACCGAGGCAGCGACTGCTGTAACAATAATGCCAGCAATAATTTAAATGCCAAAATCTCTTTTTCCTCTAAATAAGGTCATGGTCCCAGGGCATCAACAGGGATCGGGATAAAGCCTTTAGGCATCGGGTAACTACTGCGATATTTTATATGAGTAGCTGTGTCAGACAGAGGCAGCAGGTTTGATGTTCCCGTCAGGAAAATGACAATCGGTCCCTTTTCGCCTTTCCTCCATTATCGCCATGGGCGTAAGATCAGTGCAGCTACCATTTAACGCATAATGTGAGGCCACCACCATAGAGAACTGTGGCGTTAGCCACAATGTCCTCCTCTCACCAGTTCCCTAATATGTGGCCTTCCCATAACCAAGCAGAAGATTGATTACATAACATAATGCAAGGGAGATCAAAAAGATGTTTTTTGAATATGCCAAAACAAAGGCTGCCCTTAAGGGGAATGGTCTATTTTCTTTTTTTTTTGTGGTTTTTGCTTTTTTTTTTTTTTGGTTCTTTTTTGGAGCTGGGGGATCCGAACCCAGGCCTTATGCGCTTCCTAAACAGCGCTCTACCTCTGAGCTAAATCCCCAACCCCCTATTTTCTTTTAGTCGTTCAACCTGTGGATCCTTAGGTAAATAGGTAACCCTAAATCCCTGTTAATTGGTACATCACCAGCATCGATTGGAAAGGTTGACATTATTCCCCATCGTAGCTCTCGCCCTGCCCGTTGCTGGCATCCATGGAAGAAAGGAGGAGGTGCAGGAGTCCCAGTCCCTTCTTGATCACTTGCTGTGATGCTCCGAGTAAGTCATCCTGGGATCCATATGGGATTTTCATTGTCCTGTGGAAAAACACAGACAGCTCCCCTGGATCTTATTAAAACAGGATCTGGGCCTTTCCATTCATTTGTTAATACATCGTTCCATTTGACTAATTCTTTTGTCCTCTTGGGCTCTGAGCAATGTTGCTCAGCCTCTGTTTGTCCAGCTTCATCAAGATTTAAAAATTTAAAGGTAAAAGGGCTGAGCAGTGGCCACTTTCGGGTGTTGGGGGAGTTCTATCATAATTCCTTCTTTGTTTTATTAAATATGATTTGGCGTCCGATGAGCCACGCTCTATGATTCCCTGTCCTTGGGGGTTGTGGGGCAGGCCTGTGTGGGTAACCTGCATCTGAGCACAAAACTGACAGAATTTTTGAGATGTGTAAGGCGGGGGCCATTGTCAGTTTTTACACATTTTGGCTTTCCCAAGCACTCCATGCTTCAAGCAGTGCTGAATGACAAGTGTTGTTTTTTTCCCTGTAAGTGGGGTGGCATGTAGAATGCCAGAACATGTCTATAGTTTCCCACATTGAAAGCATGATCTTTTATCCGTCCCTTTAACGGGGCATTGCTGGAACTGGAGAATGGCAGCCAGGCCGAATGGAGTTAGTAAAGGGGGCCCTCCAGGGTTCCCTGCAAACTCTAAGCCAATCCTGTAGCCCTTTATTTCTTGGGGCTATGGCTATTCCGGCACTCCTGGGTGGCTTGCTCGAAACGAAGCTGTTCTATTAGTGGTGCTGCTTGTTCAGGATCGCCAAAAAGATTAATCCTGCAGCCTCTGTCATTCTAGCTACAAAATCTGAGAAATTTTCCCTGGGGTCCCTGAACGATTTTTGTAAGTTGATTATCAATCCCTCCTCTCCTGGACAGTGCCTTCCAGGCTCTAATAGCCGTGCTGGAGACCTGAGCATAGGCCCCAGTGGTAAGCAGACTGATCAGCTGCAGCGACCCTGTCCTGTTAAAGTTCAAAAGTCCATTCTTGTTGCTCAGGTATTAAGAGCCGAGCATTTGCTCTGGCCTGTGTTTGGGCTGCCTCATACCAGAGTCAGCTTTCCATTCCATGTATTGGCCCATGCTGGCAAAGGGCTGCCTTAAAATCATCTGCCAATCAGCTGGTGTCAATGCTGTCATGGCCAAACTGTCGAGTTGTGTTAGAGTAAAAGTTGGCCGTGACTCCATACTTTCTAACTGATTCCGCTAATTTTTTAATCTGATTATATTCAACAGGGGCATGGACCGTCCTCCCTCAGTCTCAAAGATAGGAAATGTCATACTCAGCTTTTCTTCTCACCTCTAGGGACTAGTGAGAAGGCGTGTGGCCCGTGTCTCATATGGAAGGGCGCGCAGTTGGTGGCTGCCGTGCTAGAAAACTATTACTTCCCTACATTCATCGGGGTAATATCTTTCCTCCTCATATTTAGCTGCTTCCTCATCTAGCTTGGCCTCCTCCTCTGAGTCCAAGGTTTTATTTTCAGAGCTTTCAGAACTGTCGAGGTTCAGCGCTTCTAAGCTCTTTCTGCAGGGTATAGGCTGGCTCCCCTCCTGGTTTATGTGTAGAGGAGGAAGTGCTGGAATCTGAAAAATTTCAACGCTCCCTTGTCCTGGACTTGCAGGGAGGGCCCTTTTCTTTTCTTAGGACGTCTTTTTTTCTTGCTCGCTCAACCTCTCACTACACGTTCGGTTTCTGACAGACTTTCCCGGACTACCTTAGAGTGGCCTGTCCTTCTATTACTGCTGCCTTTGCGTTTCATCCTTTAAACAATTCTTAACCAGCTTCCATATAGCTTTGGTCCCCTAATGCAGGATTCTCTTCCGTAATTTTCTGTCAAGGTCTTTTCCAAGTTTGTTCCATAAGCAATAGTAAAAGCGAGCCTGAACAGGCAAACCAAAAACCCTCTCCACCTCCTTCACAAAGTTTTTTGTGTTCCTCCTCCAATTTTGATGTCCCTCTGCTTTAACACTGTTTCCAAGGCCGTGACCACAGACTGTGAGGATCCCATGATGGGCCAGGAATGCGGCGGTTTATCTAAATCCGTCTGACAAGGCGTGAAGGTGAAAGGGTAGAGGCGGACACGCTGCTCTCTCTTATAATGCAGAGTCTTACACGCGCCTCCCTGACGGTGCAGCTTATCTCGGGCCGCCTTATCGCTGGATCCTTGCTCCTCAACAGTCAAAATCGGAAAGGTAAAAGGGAGCTGTCTTGAAGCTCACTTATATATCTGAGAGACTGAGAGCGCCTTCAGCTGCTGTGATCGTCCTTTTAACAGCTAAATGGTGAAAACAGAACATAAAAAAGGGGTGGCTCCAGGACAATACTATAGCCTCAACAAATCCTTCCCAAAAGCGGTGACAACCCCAGACCAAAGTCCAAGAGAGGGCTGCCTCTCGAGCATATCTACCTGTAGTTCTGAATCCTCCAGGTCGTAGGGATCTCCGAAGGTGCTGACGATGGCCGAGGTCTTTCCCGATTTTTTGGCACCAGATGTCCAAGCGCTATGTCTGCGGCCAGCAGGGCAGCGCGGGCACACACAGGATCCTTCTACAGAAAAAGCTTTACTGCGTCTTGAGAGGGAGAGCATAAGCTTACAATGCGGAGACACCGAGTGAGGAATAACCGTCCCTTATATAGGAAACTATCCTCGCACTTAAAAACCTCCACAGAGTCAAGTTAAGGAAATGAACGTTCACTATGGCTCATAGACTGAGGGGTCAGTCTACCATCCTGGGAAGGCCTGGTAGTAGCAGTTTAAGGCAACTGCAGTAAGGAATCAGGGGGAGATAAATGGAGGCGCTCATTTCACTTTCCCCTTTCTGGTGAGTTCTGGCCCCTAGCCTGTTAAATGCTACAACACACTGGTAGGACAGGTCTTTCTACTTCATTTAATCAAATTTAGGAATTCCATCCTATGTGTGCCATACATTTGTCTCCTTGCTGACCCTTAAACCCATTGACTTGGCATCAAGATTAGACATGACATTCAGGTCTTCAGTTCTGGGGAACCCTTACTTATCAATTGTGATTACAATGCTGGAATTCTGAAATTTGATATCCTCTTAACCCTTTTCTTAGTAGGATTCTTATATATACAAGTCTCCTGACCTTTTACTATTCAAACCCCATATCATCATCCTAAAGGGCTATTCAGGCAATGCAGTTTCTACACTCTAAATAAAAGTTTCACCTTTCCAGATGTTGAGGCTCATACCTTACAGTTGTCCTTGATTATTCTATTTCTCACATTTTCACATAACTAATCACTGTACTATGGGATGCAATCAAAATAAGCATATATTTGTCAATTCTTAACTGTGATTCTAAATACCTCCCAGTCCCTCCCTCTCTCTCTCTCTCTCTCTCTCTCTCTCTCTCTCTCTCTCTCTCTCTCTCTCTCTCTCTCTGTGTGTGTGTGTGTGTTTGTAAAGGAAGAGAAGGGAATTACTCTTACCCATATGGTTTCTGATAATCCCAACAGTAAAGATTAAGACCACTATCACTATTATGATCCAAACTGAAAAGAAATCTTTAAGTAAATACTTGCCAGCATGAAGGACTCTGGCCATGTCCATTCAGGGATTCCCAGAAAATGGCAAGAAGTCACACTTTTCTGAGGATTATAAAGGCAAATCCAAAAAGGCTATGTTTTTCATCAGGTCCAGTTATGGTTAAACACATATGCTGACATAATTCCTGTTCTTATACCTTGGGGCTACATGTGGCCAACCACATATGGCACAGTTGCATCAAACAAACGTTTGGAGGGGTATGAAAACATGTGGCTTGTCATGTAACCATAGGATTCCACATTTTATGAAGTATCTGCCCTTGGGCAATTGAGCTTACATTTTAGAGGCATTTTTGTTCATGGATCTCTTAGGCACGGTGATTAAAACTTAAAATATAACTTTCGCTCTCATAGTACAAGTGTAAGTGTTGATGTGAAGACTTCTTAGTCAATTTCTGTCTTGATTTTTGAGATTGGACCATAACTAACCCAGAGACTTAACGTGCAGTTAAACTGGATGACCAGTGAGGCCCTGGGATTCTCCTTTCTGTTGTTATAAGTGTGTTGCATCACACCTGGCAAGCACTTTGCCCACTGTGCCATTTCTCCAGCCTTCATGGTTTATTCTCAGAATGGAAGACAGTGTGTTTTCTTCCCAACTGTAGACTCCAGAGTCTCCTTGTAGGCAGCTCAGAAGAACAGTGGCTCTTGAGGTCTTCTGTCTGTACCCATCTCCCTAGGTCCTCATTGATCTCTATTTTTATATTTTATTGGAAGTAAGTTAATGGATTTGATTTGATTTCTTTAGTTAAAGAGAGATTCTAATGAGCTTGTCAGCCATCTGATCATGTCCTTTAGTGAAAAAGCTCTTTAAATTTAATGCCTTCTCTAAACTCATTTGCCTTTTTATTGTGATGCCATACACACACACACACACACACACACACACACACACACACACACACACATACATACACATAATCTATACTAGCTACTAAACCCATCAGATGCATGGTGGCCAATATTTTTTCCATTCTATACATTTTTCTCACAATTAGTGTTAACTTTGCTGTAAAGTATTTTGTTATTTGTAGTTTTGATGTCAAATAAAATCAACTTTAGAACATTTGGATTTTTGTTTCTCCACATACAAATGTGAGCTGTAGGTCCCTGTTCTTCCCTATTTCAAAACTCTGTATAAATATTATCTTCTTAGCAAGTTTTCCCAGTTAGTGAAGTGGTAAACATTTCTTGGCTCACCACTCTGTAATCCCCTTTCCCTGTGTGTCCTTCAGTTCTGATTTTCAAATAATGTCTTGATTACTCATGTGTGATTATAGGAGTTCTGCCTGTGAATGACCTGTTTCACTCCTCTTGCCTACAGCAGAGCCTGGGGCAGAGGGGCTGCTCAACGCACACCTGGGCAGCCTGCATCTCTGCCTGTCATGAGATCCTGATTAATCCTGCGTGTATAAGCAGATCTGTGTGTCTTTTCTCACTTGTCCTTGACATCAACTTTTACTGTATCGCTGGTATAATTGCTGGCACATTCATTTTCAAACAATATTTAGAATGGTCCCATTCTCACATGATGCTAAATATAGCTATAGAAGCACCCCTCTGGGATTTTACAGGACATTCTAAATTTAAAAATATGTCACAAATAAAGGACAGATAAAGGAATTCAATTTTTTTCTGTTAAAAGTTTTCTGTATAAGAAACTGCAGTATCAGTTAAGAGCTGAGTGATTTTATGTCAATATCAAGGACACTTGCAAACATTGTTTCCTCATCTATATGGTGCCAGTGTTGTGAGAATTAAAGGAAACCATTTCTGGACTGGTGAAATGATTCAGTAGTAGAATCCTGGCCAATCGGAACTCCATTCTGAGTACCCCAAACCAAATGATTTAAAGAAAACCACTAATGAGCTGTTGCTAGGAAAATGAACTCTTATGCTTCAGCTTCTCTGCAAGGTAGCTTAACATACATTATTTTATATTGCACAAGTACCTATATTGCTGATCTATTCTTATTCATCCTGAATTCTACTGACTGTTTATCCACATCCTGAATCCTGAATTAATCCTGTGTCTTTTATCTTCTTTGCGTGTTTTTACAATCCCTGGCTTTTTATTTTAATATTTATTTTTAAATGAGAAGTCATCTTAATTTTTGTGTTGATTTTAGCTGTTTCAGTGACATTAGACTTTGTGATTACAGAGTCATGATCTCCTGGAAATTGGATTGATGTTTTTCTGTTTGAACATACCTTTTGGTTTTATAAAAGTGTTTTCTTTACAACTTACACTTGATGACTCAGTTCATGGTACTACTCAGAAAAGCCATTTGAAAAGTAATAGCACCAATGATTTAAGATATAAAAACCATTCAATTAATAAAGCATATTACATACTGTGTGCACCCTCAGCCTTAACAAATTTCACCTTCATACTGTGAGCTTATTGTACCATCCATGACTTCAGTCTTGAGGGTAGGAAACAGAAAATTCTGACATTTGTCTGGTTCTATGCCCTCTGTCTGGCAGTGAAGATGTGGGGCAGGAATGTGTCTGATCCTATGTCTCGCTCTTTTTCAGAAATATTGATTATGCTTTGCAGCATCCACATTGAGTGACTCACAAATTCCTCATAACTTCAGTTCCAGGAGATTGTTTGAAAATTATCAACTTTTATTTTTTTAATAAATACCTTTTATTTATTTACATTTCAAGTGTTATCCCCTTTCCAGGAAACTCCCTAGCCCATCCTTCCTCCCCCTGTTTCTATGAAAGTGCACTCCACCCACCTATCTACCTTGCCTCTCTGCTCTGGCATTTTCCTACACTGGGGTATCTAGCCTTCACAGGACCAAGTGTCTCTCTTCTCGATGATGTCCAACAATGCCATTCTCTGCTACATATGCACCTAGAGCCATGGGTCTCCCCAAGTGTATTCTTTGGTTGATGGTTTAGTCTCTGGGAGCTTTGGGAAGTCTGGTTGGTTGATATAGTTCTTCCTATGGCTTACAAATACTTTTAGCTCCTTTAGTCCTTTCTTGAACTCCTCCATTGGGGACCCAGTGCTTGGTCCAATGGTTGGCTGTGAGCAACCGACTCTGTACTTGTCAGACTCTGGCAGAGCCTCTCAGGAGGCAGCTATATAAGGTTCCTGTCAGCAAGCACCTCTTGGCATTCTCAATAGTGTCTGAGTTTGGTGTCTGTATATTGGGATGGATATCCAGGTGGGGCAGTCTCTGGATGGCCTTTGCTTAAACCTCTGCTCCACACTTTGTCTCTGTAGTTTCTCCCTTGAGTATTTTGTTCCCCCTTCTAAGAAAGACTGAAGTATCCATGCTTTGGTCTTTCTTCTTGAACTTCATATAGTCTGTGAATTGTAACTTGGGTAATTCGAGCATTTGGTCTAATATCCATTTATCAGTCAGGGCATACAATGTGTTTTCTTTTGTGATTGGGTTACCTCACTCAGGATGGTATTTTCTAATTTCATCCATTTGCCTAGGAATTTCATGAAGTCATTGTTTTTAATATCCAAGTAGTACACCACTGTATAAATGTACAGCATTTTCTGTGTCCATTCTTCTGTTGAAGGATATATCTGGGCACTTTCTATCTGCTGGCTTTTATAAATAAAGCTGCTATGAACATAGTGGATCACATGTTCTTGGTTTATGTTGGAACATCTTTTGGGTATATGCTCAGGAGTAGTATATCTAGGTCCTCATGTAGTAGTGTGTCCAGTTTTCCTATATCTTCTTCTGAACTCTGCAGGCTGGCAACTGCATGCATGTGTACAGGCACACAAATATATAAAATTAAAATGTAAGAAAATTATTTAAATCGTTTTTCATTTTAATTAGGTGTATATATTAATGTGTGTAAATATCAGATTTGTTCAGAAGAGAATTCCATTCTCCTGGAGCTAGGGTTACAGGTGATTGTGTGCTATCTGACATGACTCATGGGAACAAAACTACAGCACTACTTACTCTTAAAACCTGGGCAATCACTCTGGTTCCAGTAAAACTTTATTTTTATAAAATGAAGAAAAAACAAAGAAACAAGCAAGCAAACAAGCAAAAATTAGTGCTGTGTTTTCCTACCACTTGAAGAAATCCTAAAGTAAGAAATTGTATGACAGCTTTTAGCATCCTCTACCTCCCATCCTCACCTCCACCCAGACATATACTGCATACCTCTTGCCATGTTAAAGGTACTGAATTTATGTTGATGAATTAATGAACTGTAGGTCCTGTTCTTGCAGACTCTTATACTTCTCATAGACAAAACTTGTTAAATCATAGTTTTAAATGTTGTATTTCTCTTTGAGTGGTATGCATCCTGTGCCTTTTATAAATGCATTTCAGCTGAAAGAAAGGAGGGAAACATCAGCTCCACTCACATTCTATGCATTAGAAGGATCATGCATAGAGCCATGTCATAGAAGGCTACAGGCTGGGATCCAGAGTTCTTATCTTAAATGGAGTAAGCTGGACTCACAGAAACATCATCACCTCATGAGTAGAACCCATACTTAAATGTACATATACACATACGAATACACAAATAGTGTGTGTGTGTGTGTGTGTGTGTGTGTGTGTGTGTGTGTGTGTGTGTGATATAAAATTAGAAAGGGAATAATCAGACAGAAGGAAAAAATCTTAAGTGTGGTAAATGGAATAATTGAATATATGTTACATAAAAGTAGAAAGGGGAGCTGACTGGCAAGAATAGATGCATTTGATACTTGGAACTCATGTGAAGTAGAAGGAGTAAATCAGCTTCACAAAATTGTCTTTTCCCCATGAACACATCAATCAATCAATCAATCAATCAATCAATTTAAAGAGTAGAGTGGAACGATCTAGAAAGACAGTAATGAGGAATAGAAGGGAGGAGAGCCTAAGGGGAGAGCAGTGGATGTATGAGTTAGAAAAAATTCTGAAGGACTCATACATATGCAAATACCATGAAGAAACTTATTAGTTCATCAAAAGAAAAACAACTATGAAGTGAATTCAAGGCATAGAGGCTCAAGTCACTTTCCAGTTGTAAAGTCACTTCAATGCCACACAGGATAAACATACTTGGTAAGTGGGCAAAGTTGAGCAAAATTCCAACTGCCTGGATGCAAATAGAGGGGTCTGAACTTACTTGTTTCTATTCCTATTGGAAACAATCACCATGGCGTTCTCATTCACTGCACTGCATTGTAAGGTACTTAAGTTCATTAAGCTTTCACAGGAGCATTCCTGTGGAGAGTAAGGGGAATGCCCTCCTCAGTCTCCATATTGTAGACAAAATGTCAACATTACTTTCATGACAATACTTTGAAGAAAGCCCCGGAGTCCTGGAACTTACTATGGCCTGAAAGGCAGATGCTTTCTGGCTAAGAACAAATTGAAAAACTGCTATCTGGAAAGCTGTAGCAATAGCACCTTACGCTAATTACTTCTCTCGGAAGCAGCCAATTGCTGCAGCTTGGCTTGTGTTTTGGTTGTTTTTGAGGAAGAAAAAAATGGCTAGTCATCATTCTTGGATTTCAGAAATACCTTCCTTTCATTACCTGGCTCTTGTTTGGGAGGTTTTTTCTCATTTTTTTTTTTTTGGACTGATGTGATAGCTCACTCTTTTACCCTCTAGACTCAAGTCTCAGCCTCCACAGCGAATAGAACAACAGACTCCCACCACTGCATCTGCCTTCCCTGGCATTTTGATGTTTACAGTTCTGAATGTTGAACAATGGATAAATGCATTTCCCACTGACACTTCTGCAAAGTAGCTGACTGTTTAGAACTTCCATATTTGTGGACACAATAGGAACTTAATTACTGTTTACCTCTGATAACTATGAGGTCCCTGGAACCATTTCTTGTCAAGCTTTGTTGTGGGACCAAACATCTGTGTGACTAACAGATTAAAATGTCACTAACTTCTATCAATTAAAGAACTAAGAATGTAATCTGATACAATTTATGGCCTAGAGATTTCTCTCTCTGGCTGTATTCAGCTTACCTGATTTTGAAGGGACTGCAGTAGCAGAATAAACTCCATTTTGTTTTTTAGAGTCCATTCTAAGTTAACTTGCTCTTAGAAAGGCATGGCCCCCTCCCTTGAGGTCTGAGAAAAAAAAATCATGAAATGTCCCTGAGAGTTGCAAAATAGACACAGCAACTGAAGTTGACTGATAATACCAAGTCAAGGTACTTCTTTTTGATGTATACTCATTCCTTGTGGTTTAATTAGGTGCTGTGAGCCAATTAGCTTAAAGACCAATATTCCTTTACCCTCTCATGTAATGCCATGACTTGGAAACCCCTGCTTGTGTTTTTTTTTTTCCTTTATAAAAGTCATTAATTAGGCCTGGGGTGCATTCTCCTTCCTCTTCCATCAGGAAGTTGGTGGCCCAATTTGAGCTTGAATAAAGACCCTCATGTGAATACATTGGGTTGTGATTCCTGGTGGTGTTTTTGAGATTTTTACAATCTGGACACAAGAATGATTCTGCCAGTGTATTTAGAAAATAAGTTGATATATATATATATATATATATATATACACATATATACACACACACACACACACACACACATATGAAGCTATTAAAACCTTGGAATGTGGAACTGGGGACCATCTTAATGTGTGTATGTGTGTGTGTGTGTGTTTGTGTGTGTGTGTGTGTGTGTGTGTGTGTGTGTGTGTGCGCGCTAAAAGAATCCAGGGTCTTAGAAATTCTAGACAAATCTCCTACCATTAAAGTACCTCCTCAGCTGTGATTCTGTTACTGGCAGGGATTCTTGAGAGTTTCCTGTATGAAGTTCTTTGTGTCTAAACAATAGATTAGTTAATTCATGAGATGTGAATTGTGGAGATATGGACTTATTAGAACTGACTGGGAAGATACGATGAACAGTCCATAGGATGAGAATGGGCTGTGGCAAGTTATATAGTCTTCATAACTATACTTTAGAATCCAGGGATTTCTCATTACTGGAAAAAAATAAAAAGATAAAAATGAAACAGGACTACTTCTAGGAATAATGGAGAAAGTTATCTAGATAAGAAAGAGAAGGTTTCTTATAGATATGTGGTAGAGCATAGCCAGAGGCAGGGACCTCTAGTGAAGTCCAGAGTGGTTATGGCCAGACTGAGTCGTGCCATGTGGGAAGTGAAAAGGAGGAGAAGGAGTAGGGATGAGAGTGGAACCAGATGCAGCAACCAGGAGCTGCAAAGAAAACAGGTAACCAAAATCAATCCTTAGTTTATATAGGCAAGAACAGTCCAAACTCCTGGGGTGGAGAATTCATGGTAGGGGTCTGGTATACCTGGAGGGCCTTGTGAAAGGTAGGAACTGAGACTGAAGCAACAACCTGGTGGCCAGGTTCACTTTGATATGTTAAATTGGCATCTCAGCCTTTTTTTCTGGCTTTGAAACTTAACAATTACTAAAGAGAAGAGAATTTTTAAATAAGTAGACCCTTTGAAACTGTCTCCAATTGTTGATTTTGTTTACTAGAAGGCATCCTGTGGTCTTACTTGTGTTTAAGGTACTCCACATGACAGCCCTTCTTTCTTTTAGGTTCCTAGTTCATCAGACCTGGGCACCCTTTAAGACAGGTAAACAAAGAAATCCATACTACGAAAGCTAAAGTTTGTCAAAAATAAAGCCAACAAATTTAATAGGTAAATTACTAAAGAGAAACAGGCCATTAGACCCACTGCTATGGTTTAGAGACTGGGTTAGGGAAGGGAGCCAAAGTAAAGTGTGGAAGCTAAAGTTTCCTGAAATGACAGGAACTATCAGTCTGTGGTGATGGTTATGATCATTCAAATAGAAACAGAGAAGAGCCGTTACTATGTGGTATCTAAACTCACATTCACTGAATGTGTACTTTGAGCTTAAAGGTAGAATTAGATATCTCAGTTACTGAGTATGTGAAAATTCATTATATGGTAAGAAAAAAATGTGTGTGCTTCTTTACTTTCACCATTTTATTTTTAAATTTAATATTTAAACGTCTTATTATCATGTACTTGAAGTATGAGCATATGTGTTCACATGTGTCTAAGGGTGCAAATGTGTGTGTGTGTGCATGTTTGTGTGTGTGTGTGTGTGTGTGTGTCCATGTGTGTGTATGTGTGAGTGTGTAGGCCAGAAATGATGTTCAGTGTCTCTATCAATTGCTCTTATATCGAGACAGACCCTGTGACTGAACCTATTGCTTACAGACTAGATGGGGTATCCAGCAACCTCATGGATCCACATATCTCAGCTTTGATTCCCCAACTTTAGGCATGGGTTCTGGGATAGAACTCATGTCTTTATTTTTAGATAGTGAGATCTTTACCCAGGAGATCATATTCCCAATCTCTCTATTGAATTTCTTTCCTTACTCAAAGGCTTTCTAGTGAACACTTCCTGTGTAAAGTATTATCAAGCCTTACTCTATACCAAGGCTCTGGCTTTGCCCCTTTTCTTTCTATTTATGTTGATTAAAAGTAACAATGTTTCTATCCTAAAGGCTATTGACCATATTTGCTTAAAGCAATGAACAGACTACAAAATTGACTGTTTAATAGTGTATGCAGACTCAGGAAATTTGTGATTCTTAATTTCATGATATGTAAAATGAAGATAAGTCCACATTGTGGGGGATTTTTTAATTGTTAGGGATAAACAGGGAAACAGGATAAGCAATACTAATCATAGAAGATTGTAAATGAATCCTGGAAGCTTGCCAGAAGACTTCCATGAATTGTGTAATTTAATTCTTACTGCAAATCAGAGTGGAAACTGTTATGGCTTATATCTTACATTGGGAGAGTGAAGTTTAAGATGGCAAATATCCTCCCCAAGGCACTGAGCTAATGAGTACAGGGAGGAGGTCTGCAGATCCAAGATATTTGGCCCAAGAGGCTTGAGCAATCACTAGATATTGCTATAATAATAGTGGCCCTCAACATAATCCCCATTCCAGGGCTGGAGAAGTAGCTCAGTGGTTAAAACACAATCTCCTTGTCTATGGGGGGATCTGAATTTGATGCCTATCACACATGTCAGGCCATTCACAATTACCCCTACCTGTAGCACCAGGTAATCTGATACCCTTTCTGACCTGTGAAGTTACCTGTATTAAATGCGCATACCCCCACAACGCACACACACACACACATATTAATATAATTAAACCTTAAAATAAAAACCTATTTCGTGGGGCTCTTATTACCAGATCTTCACTTCATATCTACCACAGGGATCATAGCTCTATTTGGGTATTTCTCTAGCTAGCCTCTAAGGTATTCCACTTTCAAACTGGATAATAAAGTCTGAAACCCTCTTGATTTCAAAATGTAAATTACTTGTGAGGCTATGTGTTCCTGGATGAAACTCCCCTTGGATCTCTTCTACTTGTGGCTGCCAAAATGCAGGAATGCATTTCCCCCTCTTTTAAAAGCTGTGCTGAATAAATACTGAAAATGGCTGCTTTCTGATTCTACTTTATTTCTACTACGCACATCAATCATCACGATTATCTATGGAAACACATATGTCAAAGGCTAAGGCAGCTAATAAAATTTTATTCTTGAAGGTTAGGTTATGAATACTGAGTAGCCAGCAGCTCCACACTAAAACGGAAGTACTTACAAAGGATATTAGTGATGGCTTCAGATTGCTGAAACATTTTTACCACCAACAAAAGCAGTTTGTGGTATTCAAACATGATGCTCAGAAATACCTATATTTTTAGCATAAACTGCACTTCTTATAGCTGGATTTTTCAAAAATTGAGTGCAATTTATTATCTAGACAGTCTTCCTTGTCAAGTTAGTCTTTGTGCTTAATTCATCACATATTAGGCAAATAAAAAAAAAAGAAACAGGAAAAATATGGAGACACTTTGAATATGTTTGTGTGTGTGTGTGTGTGTGTGTTATTGAATGTTTCTATAAACAACAGTGAGATAAGTATAAGATAAAATATTGAGATTCTAAGCAAGGTAACCTCAAAAGACTCATGCAATAATTCTTTGATTTCTTGATTTGTTTTCATGACCATGTAAAGGTTTCTAATTATTTGTGTATGTGACGATAGAGGACAGAAATCAACCTAGGGTACCATCCATCAAGATGTTGTTCCTCTTGGTTTTGGGCCTGGAACTCATTGATTTAGATTACTCATCTGGCCACTAAGCCACTGACTCTGCTTCCCCAGAACTTGGGAATTAAGCATGTCTTTTACTCTTTTTCCATGGATCCTGAGAATACCCGTCAGTTCAGGTAGACTGTTTTATTCTCTGAGCCACTTCTACATCTCCTGTTCTGTTTGTTCATTATTTCTTATATTGAAGGGTCACAGTTTGCTGAAGCTGTATGATGTTTTTGAAGCTGTATGATATAGTATAACATGAAATCAGAGACTATAGTCTTTGCTTTTGACACATACACTTTTCTGTTTAAATCTTTCTATAGACATTGCTGGACTGTACTACTTCCTAGAGTAGAGGGGAGGAGAGTCAACTCTAACTTTTCTTCATTGTTGGCTTATTTGTGGAAAGCACTTAGGTAAATGAATCCACATGGAGAAAAGTTCATGGATATTAAACATAGTATCTAACCTAAAGGTCTTGATAACATAGCCCCACAAACATAGTGAACAAAACACCATGGGTTTTTGTAGAGTTCAGATTTAGGCACATCTGTATTTAGAGACAAATTCTCTTCTGAAGCCACATTTTGGAGAGGGAAAGCCGCCTGTATAAGGATTGTGTTTTCATGGAAAAATTGAGCACTGGGCTCTGGAGATGACTTAGTGAGCAAAGTGTTTGACTTGTAAGAATGAAACCCTAGATTTGATCCTCAGAACCCATGTTTTTAAAAGCATGCTGTTGGTACACAAATAGAATCCCAGTGCTAGAAAGAAAGAAGTAGGGCATTCATGTGGCTTGGTCACCAGGTAACTTAGCTTGCTTTTTGGCATTCAATGTAATGAAGACACTGTCTTGAAGGTCACTGGCATCTGAGGAGTGACACTTGAGATTATCCTTTGATGCTTTGGCCTTAATACACATCACAGGTACTTGCATCAGCGCGCACACACAAACACACACACACACCCACACACACACACACTCACACTCATACTAACATACATAGAGAGAGAGAGAGAGAGAGAGAGAGAGAGAGAGAGAGAGAGAGAGAGGAGAGATTTGAATTGACACATAAACACTGTAAAGCTAGAGGCAAATTATTCTTGTGAAATTAAGGGATAGAAGAACACTAAGTGGAAGAATGAGAATTTTTGACATGGTGAATGTCAAAATTTCCTAAATATGGGTCTCAGCAAAGGAGAAAACCTAGAACTACATGGAAATAGAGAAAAATGAGGAAGGAAGAATAGCTTTTTCTGTGTTCTAGGTGTGCCAACTCAATTATATCAGATGTGGTATGCAACCTCAGATATTCCAACCCCACTGTCACTTTAACACAAATATTTAAGAAGCTTTAAGCATGGACACAAAAGGAACAACTCAGCAAGATCCACTTGACTTTGTAGAAATTTGAGAAACAGCAAAACAGTTATCTACTTTTGCAGTGGTCTTTGGCTAGTTGTTTTCATAAAAATAGATAAGTAAGATACTGGATATTGGAAGGATTGATCAAATAGGTACAAACACATGGCCACTATGCATCCAGCACTGATTTGGAGTCATTTCTTACTTCTTAACTTCTGATATGATTTTAAATGAATTACGTAAAATCCCAAGTATAAATTTTTCAGATCTATCCACTATTGTCCCGGTAGATGTGTTCCACAGGCACAATGTCATGTCAGTTTGACCTCTAGCCCTCATGTGCACATACACACATATGTACATGCAACCATTTCTGTGATGTGTGCTCCAACACATTATCAGAGGTCACTGTCTGGACTGGGTGTTTTTATGTCTTTGGTGTGTACTCAGGAAACCATAAATACACACATAGATTATAGGGTAACAAGGGAAAATTATTCACAAGCAAAGTGGTAATAAATATCTCTTATTCTACAAGCAAGCAATAGGATTCTTAAAGTACAGTATTCAAATGCATAGATGACTCTCTCCAGATTTCCTTTTTGAGGTCTTAGAGTAGAAAATGCTTGGTTGTCAAGAAGCATAGTATAAGTATATCTATTGTTTTGATTGACAGGCATAGATTATGTAAATTGTGAGTGTTTCTCCAGAAGATATACTCTTTTCACACACACACACACACACACACACACACACACACACACACATACACGCACCCCCACACACAGAGGGGGTAACACACAGGGAGCAGGTATTTAAAATGATGTACATAATTGTTGGTTTTATGAAATTTAAATCACATTTGAATACCTTTTTAGGCAACATACCTATATAACTAAGATCAGATCTATTTGACTAATGCATCATGAAATTCGTCCCTTTTGAAATTCAAACACTGTGTTACTGGATTCAGTGGTTTGAAATGAGAATCCCCCCAAAGACACACACATGCACATCCACATATACAAGTGTTCTCTCTCTCTCTCTCTCTCTCTCTCTCTCTCTCTCTCTCCCCCAAAGGCTCATATATTTTAATACTTGGTCTCTAGTTTGTGGACCTATTTGAGAAATATTACAAAATGCAATCTTGTTGGATGTGTGTTACTTGGTGGGATTTGAGATTCAAAAACCCACACAATTTTCAAGTAGATTTCTCACCCTCTCACTAACACATGTCCCTCTCTGTTTCATTTGATTTCTGCTTTCATGAATGTGGGTCAGATAGAATCTCTCAGCTACCCAATTAAGCATTTATATTTGTGAATTGACTTGGTCTTGCTATCTTAGGACAGAAGTAGAAAAGTGACAAAGACACTGTCATATAGACCATCTGAAATTAGACATGTTATTTTACGGATAGTAGGTCTTCAGTAAAGATGAGAAATAGCCAGGCTGCTGCTAAAAATCTATACCCATGTTTCTCAAATCATGACATGCAGGCTAGCTGCTTTCCCTGTAGTTGTGATAAAATAAACCCTGGCAAAAACATCTTCAGGATGGAAGGGTGTCTCTGCCATCTTGACAGGAAAAGCCTAGAGCAGGAGTGTGAGGCTACTGATCATAAAAGATTTATAGTCAGGAAGCAGAGAGAGAGATGGATGCTGGTGCTCAGCTTATCTCCTCTTATTTACTCAGTCCCAGACACCACCCCACAGAACAGTGCCTCCTATATTTAGTGTTTGCCTTCCTATTTTATCAAATCAATCTAGAAACTGCCTCAAAGACTCATAAGAATATTTAGCCTCATCATATTTCTGTATCCCATCAAGTTGATATTAGAGGATTCATCATAGCATGTATTATTTGGGCCTTGTTTGTTATGTTATACCACAGCTCTTCTGTCTGACAGACTCATAAATTATATCATTAAGACCTGGTTCTCATAGTGGAAAGGCAAGACAATTATGTATCTTTTCAAAGATGATAGTCCAGTTAATACTCTGGGAAGTAGGCAGTTTTGTCATGCTTTGCCCAACATTCATTAAGCATTCAATCTAGGTGCTAAGAACTCTATAACACATATCAGGATCCACAAACACGACCATTGTACTTTATACCATATAGGGCAATGTGGGATCTGGAAATTTCACTATAGTTCACAGGTTTCCTTTTCACCCAGAATCATATCATTTTCTTAAGTTCCTCTCTTGAGTGCTTAGATAATATTAATGTGAAAGGTAGCTGGTAATCATGAGAAGCAATTTCTATATCAGAAGTCTTTGCACTTCCTGTGCATAGAGATGGCACACAAACCTGCAGTGGAAGGCAGGAAGATATGATTGCCATCAATTTCTTTGAAATGCAGCTGTCCTTGATCCTTTGTGCAGTGAGATATTTGGGACTTCTGACATGATTTATATTTTATAGCAAAGGAATTCTGAGGAAGTTTGGTAATTCAAAGACTTTGGGCAGTGAAGTATTACAGTATAGGTTGAATTTTGGAATCTTTATTTGGGCAGCCACACGGAAACAGAGTATGAAATTGAGATAGACTGAAAAAGAGAGAGTCAATCTAATTCAGAGATTACATGACTGACATTCCCAGGAAGAAAGATAAACAGGCTCAAATTTCAGGAAAAGAATAAGTTCCATTGCTTTTTAAGAAAAAGGATGTATAAAGACACTAATCAAAACAAGTGGTGGAAACTGCAAGACTGACAAAGCAAGTGTCTCCACAATAAAGAAAGTCATCTCTGTATAGCAGGAAAGGTCTATACTTGAGAAGAGCATTAAGACAGTAACAGCCATGCTTGGAGAGAAATCTCAAAAGGAAGACATAGTATACAGATGCATGCATGGGGCTCTTCAATGAATATTTACTTAATATCTCTATGCAATTCTATTTACGTTGTCTACCTTTTGAGATTTCCTTCCAAGTGTGACCCTTTCTGATCTTTGCAAACATAATGAATATTTTAAATTCAGTGCTCTCTGAATAGAAACCATACTTATATTTTAATATTTTGAAGTTTAATATTTTCTTTGTATAATCAACTTTCTGTATGATACTCTCTAACAACATGTACTTTCATCCATGAGGCAAGAGACCAGATAATGGGCTCTTAAGTAAGCATTCATTGCCACCTAGTAAAAATCATTAAATTTAAATAATGATGCATATCAGAGTTAATTACTGCAAGCAGAGATCATGGGTGCCTCCTGCAGATAAAGTCAATTATCTAATATTAATCTGAAATGCATTATGAATAATTCACTAGTAAAATTTAGGTGTAATACATGGTGAGAATAAATTCAATAGTAATACCTATGTGTGAGTGTTGGGTGTGGAGGGTAGGAGGATGCCAGGTTTCCTCCTTTGTTGCTTTATGTGACACTGTATTTTCATTATACCTGGAACCCAACAGTTCACCTAGACTATCCATCAAGTTCTGGGGATCCAGCCATCCTCAGTCTCGAGCACTGAGGCCATACACTCAAGTTTTCCCCATAAGTGCTGATAACCAAAATCAGATCCTCTTGCTTTCAAAGCGGACACTTTACAAAGTCTTCCTTTCATTCCAAGATTCTGTTTTAAGACACTAAGTAGTCTATTAAGTGAGACATTCCACTAATCAGCACAAGAATATTAAGATACCTGCTCTCAGATTTTGCTAAACCTCAGCCAACAAGGAGTGAAAGGTGTTATAAGTTACATAAATTAGATGCAAGAAACTGACATTCTTCAATTGTTCTGAGATGAACTCCCCACTAGCATCTTCTAAACTAAAACATGCATGGGCTCTACCTCACCGACCATACACCCACACTGCCACTATCTGCTCTCTTGCCCCATGGATGAAAGTATATCTTGTTAGAGAGTATCATACAGAAAGTTGATTATATACAAAGAAAATATTAAAGTTCAAAATGTAAGTAATGTTTCTACTAAGAGAGCACTGATTTCAAAGTGCTCATTATGTTTGTGAAGAGCATGAAGGGACATACTTGGAAGGAAATCTCAAAAGGGAGACAACATATATAGAATTGTGTAGAGACATTAAATAAGCATTCATTGAAAAGAATCTTCAGTCTAAAGTAGAATCCTGGAATCCCAGGTTCTAATATTAGTGCAGGAATGATGCAACAATGGGATAGGTGAAGTTGCCAGTGAGAGTTAGGGCAAGCATGCAAAAAGAAAATATCCTTGTTCTCTATCCTTTTATCTGAGATGCCTACAGAAGGTATGGATAATGTTTTGGGATAGTTTTTCTGCTTCAAATAATCTGAAAAAAAGATCCTTCACAGTATTGTCTAGTAGCTTCCATTTTAATTGATTTCAGATCCAGTTAAGTTGACGGTTGTGATTAGCCACCAAAGTTTATATAAATGTATTTTCACACAGTATACAAGAGATTCCCTTTTACCACACATTCTTGTGAAGATTCACTGTTATGATTGTTTCTCTTCCTGTACCTCTATCTCTCCCCTACCATTCAGTCTGTGATGGTGGGAAAAGGGCAAGGAGACTGTCTTGTTTCCTAATCTGTCAGTTTCCACCCTTTCCTCTTGAGACAGTCATTCTTTAAATCTGGAGCTAGGCTGCAGGCTACCAAGCCATAGCGATCATCCTCCTTTCTCACCCTTCATGGCACTGAGGTTATTGGTAGATGACTATATTTGTCTTACAAACTGGGAATTCTGGATAGTTAACATGTATATGGGTCACTATACTCAACACTTACCAGTACTATCTCCTTTACTAATGAGAGAATTCCCAGATACTGACAGGTATAGATATTATGTTTTCCATTTTTACCCATTTCTGTGACAAATGCCATATAAGATGTCAATTACTGTGGAAAAATATTTATTTTGGCTCACAGCAGTACGTAGAGTGCCTCATGTCCAAAAGGTCATGAAGGCAATTGGAGATATGTTCACACAGTCAGGACTCAAAGGCAGGTGATTACCTATGCTCGGCTAGTTTTATTCTTTTTTTACCATCTAGGAACTAAGTCCAGGAAATGCTCTCACTTTATTTCAGAGTAGGCCTTTCCTTGGTGTAAGAAAATTAAGACAAACTAAAGGTTATCTGAATGGCTTGCTAGGTAATCCATAAATAATATTGCCCTCCATACACACTTGACTTTCTGAGTATTCTACTATCAAAATTAATTGCTTAGGGAGAAATGATGTCATTCGAGGTTTTCTAAGACTTTGTGAGAGAAGTGATGCCTTTTTGTGTCATACTGTATGTTTCTTGAATCTAACAGTACTAATTTCAAGACTACTGAGTTCACCTGATTTACTTGTTCCAACGAGAAACTTCCAGAGAATTGCAGAATGACTGAACATATGCCTGTCAAAGAATGTCTGCGTCTACTCTGTTTGAATTTTGCACAACTCTCAGAAAAGAGGATTGAAACAAAATCCCCCTTATCGGAAATAAGCTCATAGCAAGGTGAAGTTGAAAATAGGATGCTTGGCAAACATGGAAAAAGCATGAGGATCCTCAGAGCTGGGGAAACATAGGACACTTTGGGGCAGAGGATTTAGATTGATTTCATTTCTCTTTTTCAGATTTGAACATTTATTTATCAACTACCAGAATAAAGTATTTTGACCCTGCCTGATTTTTTGCAACATGAATATTTAGTATGTTTCTTTCAACATGTGAAGATGAACATGAACATATTTACATTATACTCTTAAATGTGCCAGCTAGTCTCCTGTCAGGATAAGCATTTGTGCATTTTGTTGACAGTTGAAAGGAAGCTCTTTAAACTCTATGGCTCATATATATGTGAAAGGCCTAGCTCTCGCTCATTCTATCAGTTCTTTCCTTCCTCCATTCCGTCATATTTTCTTTGAATGAATCAAATTTTCTTGAGATAATATTTTGTCTTTGTAAATGTATCATGACAGGTCCCTGGTCTATACCATCAGCTAAGTCAGGTATTGATGTAATTTTATCTTTTTGACAACAGAAGGGAGTTTAAAGATTATATATCAGATTTAGGTTGTTTCAAAGTCTTCTTTTGCAACTGTGAAAGACTGGCCCTGATAAGAAGAGGAATGCCCAAGCAGCTTGAGAGCTGACAACATTAGAATAGATGAGTCTGACAAACATTTTCTTTTCCCAATATGGTACAAAATCTAGTAAATATTGATAATTCTACTTTTGCACTTCTTATTAAGATAACAATATACAGGGCTTAAATCTCTAATGTTTTTTTTTCTTTACCAATTTCTCTGAAGTTAAGTTGATCTCCAGAGATAAACTGGGGACCACTGCTTCATCTGTGCTGCAAGTTCAGGTGTTTCTTCACAGTGTCTCACTTTCTTGTTCACCAGGGTAGATAAATCAGCTTCTAAAAGATTGTTAATGCTGAAGTTGGTTTATACATTTTTCTATATTTTAGTTTCTATAACAATAATTAAGCAAATGTAACACAACTGTGTTTGAGCATAAATGTGAGACTAAATATAGCATTATTCCAGAAGTGTACTATGTACTATGAGCTATCTCTACTTTCTGAGCTCATGTACTATAGGAAATACTAGACTGTCATATTGTCCTTAAACATTCCTGTGCATAATGTCTAAATTAATATATACTATCATTGATGAAACAAAATGTTCTATCAGCTCATTTAAATATTAGTCTGTATATGTAAATATCAGCAGAATGGTTATCATCATCTGGGAAGGGTTTCCTGTAATGGCCTACAAGTACACTCATAATCTTTCCCTTTTCTTTTCTCCCACTCCAACTCCCATCCCATAACACTGGATTAACATCTACAGTGTCTTGCTTGGCCCCTGACCAGCATTTTGCTCAACACCTTTTACCAGCTTGTCCATTCATAGTAAATGACTTATTGTTACATCTACCACTTCTGTCCTAATGGATTCAAGTGTAATTTTCTGGTAGGTCTCTCATGAAGAACTTCATATAGAAACTTGTTTTGCCTTGTCTTCCCTACTTTGATTCTGTTCTCCATACAGACAATCCATAGGTATGAAGTTTACACTTTTAGATTCCACTATCATTAGACTAAAGGAAGAAACAAACAAACAAAACCCAGACATCCTTCATATATCATTTATAGGTTTTTCTTGTCATAATTTTAAAATATTGTAATTTTTTGGGGGGAAGCCCTGTGGAGGCTTGATTTGAGAGAAGTGTGAAGATGGATGGCCCTTTGAAGCAATTAGGTTTATCAATGCAGGTCATACAGCAAGGCTCTGAAGCCCAATCTTCAATTTGCATAGGAGAACAAAGGTATAGTATTAGTTTTTTTGGGCTAGGGTAAGTCTTACACCATGAAAAAACAGGCCAAATTAGTAAGTGCTCCATGTCCCCTGTTATTTGATGAAAGTCACATAGACTTTCTAGAATGAATCAATTCTTAGTCTATGTGACATAAATTATGCAAAAATATAGAAAGTTGTTGCATAACAGTTAGAATATATTACTTAAGAATATGTGCAGATAATTTATATATATGAGAATATTCATGCATTATAGGCCAATTCTGTGTCATATTACATGAATGATTGACAAAACATTGAGATTGTTATACAAAGGGTTTTATTATAAACCAAGTTAATATCAAAGAGTGACTATATAGAGAAACATAACCATACACACACACACACACACACACACACACACTCACACACACACTCACAAAAGCACTGAAGTATCACTAGACTATTTAACTGTAGCACGGAAATGCATATAATATATCATTGTTTTTTAGCTCATGACTAAGTGCAGTTATATATCATATGTATTTTATAGACAACATAGTGAGTCTGTTTGATTATATCACTCCCATTCAAAATGTGCCCCCTGCTTTGAGGGTAGATGTGCTTACTCTGTCTAAATACATAACTATATAGGTTGATCCTAGGACAATGTTTCTAATTATTCTGTCAACTGATGTTGAATGGATAGAAATTGCATAATATTAAAGAATAATGACATATTATGTGTTATATAAACTAATATAATATATAATTTATTATATATAATTTGTATTATATAATAATGATAGATAACAGAATTCAGTTAGCAATAAATGATTCTTTCATTTGTTTTTGAGGACAAGTTCTTTCATGAAGGGGTGTTGAATTTTGTCAAATGCTTTCTCAGAATCTAATGAAATGATCATGTGGTTTTGTTCTTTCAGTTTGTTTATATAATGGATCACGTTGATAGTTTTCCGTATATTAAACCATCCCTGCATGCCTGGGATGAAGCCTATTTGATCATGGTGGTTGATTGTTTTGATGTGCTCTTGGATTCGGTTTGACAGAATTTTATTGAGTATTTTTGCGTCGATATTCATAAGGGAAATTGGTCTGAAGTTCTCTTTCTTTGTTGGGTCTTTGTGTGGTTTAGGTATAAGAGTAATTGTGGCTTCATAGAAGGAATTCGGTAGTGCTCCATCTGTTTCAATTTTGTGGAATAGTTTGGATAATATTCGTATGAGGTCTTCTATGAAGGTCTGATAGAATTCTGCACTAAACCCGTCTGGACCTGGGCTCTTTTTGGTTGGGAGACCTTTAATGACTGCTTCTATTTCCTTAGGAGTTATGGGGTTGTTTAACTGGTTTATCTGTTCCTGATTTAACTTCGGTACCTAGTATCTGTCTAGGAAATTGTCCATTTCCTGCAGATTTTCAAGTTTTGTTGAGTATAGGCTTTTATAGTAAGATCTGATGATTTTTTGAATTTCCTCTGAATCTGTAGTTCTGTCTCCCTTTTCATTTCTGATTTTGTTAATTTGGACACGCTCTCTGTGTCCTCTCGTTAGTCTGGCTAAGGGTTTATCTATCTTGTTGATTTTCTCAAAGAACCAACTTTTGGTTCTGTTGATTCTTTCTATGGTCCTTTTTGTTTCTACTTGGTTGATTTCACTTCCGAGTTTGATTATTTCCTGCCTTCTACTCCTCCTGGGTGCATTTGCTTCTTTTTGTTCTAGAGCTTTTAGGTGTGCTGTCAGGCTGCTGACATATGCTCTTTCCTGTTTCTTTCTGCAGGCACTCAGCGCTCTGAGTTTTCCTCTTAGCACAGCTTTCATTGTGTCCCATAAGTTTGGGTATGTTGTACCTTCATTTTCATTAAATTCTAAAAAGTTTTTAATTTCTTTCTTTATTTCTTCCTTGACCAGGTTATCATTGAGTAGAGCATTGTTCAATTTCCACGTATATGTGGGCATTCTTCCCTTATTGTTATTGAAGACCAGCTTTAGGCCGTGGTGGTCCGATAGCACGCATGGGATTATTTCTATCTTTCTGTACCTGTTGAGGCCCATTTTTTGACGAAATATGGTCAATTTTGGAGAAAGTACCATGAGGAGCTGAGAAGAAGGTATATCCTTTTGCTTTAGGATAGAATGTTCTATAAATATCTGTTAAGTCCATTTGGCTCATGACTTCTCTTAGTCTGTTTACGTCTCTGTTTAATTTCTGTTTCCATGATCTGTCCATTGATGAGAGTGGGGTGTTGAAATCTCCTACTATTATTGTGTGAGGTGCAATGTGTGTTTTTAGCTTTAGTAAGGTTTCTTTTACGTATGTAAGTGCCCTTGTATTTGGGGCATAGAAACGTAGGATTGAGAGTTCATTTTGGTGGATGTTTCCTTTGATGAATATGAAGTGTCCTTCCTTATCTCTTTTGATGACTTTTAGTTGAAAATTTATTTTATTTGATATTAGAATGGCTACTCCAGCTTGCTTCTTCCGACCATTTGCTTGGAAAGTTGTTTTCCAGCCTTTCACTCTGAGGTAGTATCTGTCTTTGTCTCTGAGGTGTGTTTCCTGTAGGCAGCAGAATGCAGGGTCCTCGTTATATCCAGTTTGTTAATCTATGTCTTTTTATTGGGAGTTGAGGCCATTGATGTTGAGAGATATTAAGGAATAGTGATTATTGCTTCCTGTTATATTCATATTTGGATATGAGGTTATGTTTGTGTGCTTTTCTTCTCTTTGTTTTGTTGCCAAGACGATTAGTTTCTTGCTTCTTCAAGGGTATAGCTTGCCTCTTTATGTTGGGCTTTACCATTTATTATCCTTTGTAGTGCTGGATTTGTAGAAAGATATTGTGTAAATTTGGTTTTGTCATGGAATATCTTAGTTTCTCCATCTATGTTAATTGAGAGTTTTGCAGGATACAGTAACCTGGGCTGGCATTTGTGTTCTCTTAGGGTCTGTATGACATCAGTCCAGGATCTTCTGGCTTTCATAGTTTCTGGAGAAAAGTCTGGTGTGATTCATATAGGTCTGCCTTTATATGTTTCTTGACCTTTTTCCCTTACTGCTTTTAATATTCTTTCTTTATTTTGTGCGTTTGGTGTTTTGACTATTATGTGATGGGAGGTGTTTCTTTTCTGGTCCAATCTATTTGGAGTTCTGTAGGCTTCTTATATGCCTATGGGTATCTCTTTTTTTAGGTTAGGGAAGTTTTCTTCTATGATTTTGTTGAAGATATTTACTGGTCCTTTGAGCTGGGAGTCTTCTCTCTCTTCTATACCTATTATCCTTAGGTTTGATCTTCTCATTGAGTCCTGGATTTCCTGTATGTTTTGGACCAGTAGCTTTTTCTGCTTTACATTATCTTTGACAGTTGAGTCAATGATTTCTATGGAATCTTCTGCTCCTGAGATTCTCTCTTCCACCTCTTGTATTCTGTTGCTGAAGCTCGTATCTACAGCTCCTTGTCTCTTCTTTTGGTTTTCTATATCCAGGGTTGTTTCCATGTGTTCTCTCTTGATTGCTTCTATTTCCATTTTTAATTCCTTCAACTGTTTGATTGTGTTTTCCTGGAATTATTTCAGGGATTTTTGCGATTCCTCTCTGTATGCTTCTACTTGCTCTCTAAGGGAGTTCTTCACGTCTTTCTTGAAGTCCTCCAGCATCATGATCAAATATGATTTTGAAACTAGATCTTGCTTTTCTAGTATGTTTGGATATTCCGTGTTTGCTTTGGTGGGAGAATTGGGCTCTGATGATGCCATGTAGTCTTGGTTTCTGTTGCTTGGGTACCTGCGCTTGCCTCTCACCATCAGAATATCTCTAGTGTTACTTTGTTCTGCTATTTCTGACAGTGGCTAGACTGTCCTGTAAGCCTGTGTGTCAGGAGTGCTGTAGACCTGTTTTCCTGTTTTCTTTCAGACAGTTATTGGGACAGAGTGTTCTGCTTTCGGGCGTGTAGTTTTTCCTATCTACAGGTCTTCAGCTGTTCCTGTGGGCCTGTGTCTGGAGTTCACCAGGCAGGTCACTTGCAGCAGAAAACTTTGTCTTACCTGTGGTCCCGAGGCTCAAGTTTGCTCGTGGGGTGTTTTCCTCTGGCGTCAGAGATGTGTGCAGAGTACAGACTCTTCTGGTTTCCCAGGCGTGTCTGCCTCTCTGAAGGTTTAGCTCTCCCTCCCACGGGATTTGGGTGCAGAGAACTGTTTATCCAGTAGGTCCCTTCAGGTTATGGCGGTGTCTCAGGCGCAGCGGTCCTGCTGCTCCTGGGCCCACCTCTACGGGAACCCAGAGTCCGTATACAATTTCCTCTTGGGCCAGGGATGTGGGCAGGGGTGGGCAGTGTTGGTGGTCTCTTCCGCTCTGCAGCCTCAGGAGTGTCCACCTGACCAGGCGGTGATGTCTCTCTCCCATGTGGTTTGGGAGCAGAGAGCTGCTGCGGGCCGGGATCCGCGGGTTTGGGACTCCCAGTAAACAGCGGAAGTACCCGGTCCTAGAGGAATTTTGCCTCTGTGTGTTCTGAGTTCACCAGGCAGGTCTCTTGCAGCAGAAAAGTTCGTCTTACCTGTGGTCCCGAGGTTCAAGTTTGCTCGTGGGGTGCTGCCTACGAGCTCTCTGCGGCGGCAGCAACCAGGAAGATCTGCGCCGCCCTTTCCGGGAGCTTCCATGCACCAGGGTTCCAGATGGCATTTGGTGTTTTCCTCTGGCATCAGAGATGTGTGCAGAGTGCAGTCTCTTCTGGTTTCCCAGGCGTGTCTGCCTCTCTGAAGGTTTAGCTCTCCCTCCCACGGGATTTGGGTGCAGGGAACTGTTTATCTGATAGGTCCCTTCAGGTTATGGCGGTGTCAACTTGCTGTTCTTAATTATGAGATTTACCAGGGTTCTGAACTTGCTACTGTCTTTCCACTTCTTCTGTGTGGTGGCACAGCCCACTGCCTCACAGTGTCCAAATGTGGAATTGTTGGGAAAGGAAACCTTTAAGTAATAGGGTTGTTTGTAAGATGTCAGGCAACTGGAGGCTGGCCTTTGTGGCAAGGTCTTGCCTCAGGTTCGAGAGGGACCCTGATAAGAGGTGGCAAGGAGCAACCAAGCAAATGATTCAAAGTCAAATTAAGTGTTACAAGCTGATGACCACATGCAAATACATCCTTCCAATTCCTTTGGATTGATACCAGAATTAAGAGTACTTGGCTTGTGTTTGTGGTGGCATATGACTTTAAATACAAGCCATCAGAAGGGAATACTTAATTTATACAGAGGACTGAGAATTGTTCAATTGGAAAGTGTTTATGAGATTAGATGGACTTATCATTTTTTGTCCTCATCAGTCTTTATTCTTGCAGTCTATACACTATAAACACATTCTGCCTCATGTTGTGCATGACACTAATACCAGCACATGGAAGGTCGAGGCAGGCAAATCTATGAAAGTTTCAGGACAGTCTGATCTATGTAACTAGTACTAGTTCATGTAGGTATGCAAAGTTAGAGAGACGTTTTCTCAAAAGAAACACACAAACATCAAACCCGCACATGTTAAATACAGGTAGTGAATATTTGCACAACTGGGTTATAAAAGGCATTTGTTGGAGAACTTTAGCCATATATATAAATGTAGTTGAAGGTAAATTTCACTTTAAATTTTTAATGTTCTGGAACAGGATAGAGCTAGAATTGCTCATATGCTTTTGCAAAATTGACTGAAGTGGTTTTTTTTTTGTTTGTTTGTTTTGTTTTGTTTTGTTTTAACATGATGCTCACAGTTAAGGATTCAACTTATTTGCAATGGCATGTATTCTGTTATATTTGATAGGATAAGGCTGTAATTATCACAGTTCTGGAGTAAAGAGATGTATATTAATACTTCTCATTTAGGCTGTTCTCCATGTAATAGAAAGGGAGACCCTCATCCCAGATCCCAGATCCCAGATCCAACTTGAATTTTCCTGTTCAAAAATGTTATCATTCAGATGCTATTTTGTTTGGTTTGGGTTTTCTTCTTTCACCTAATTTGATTGCAGACTTCCCAGAGAAGCCATGAGTATACTAGCTTCCCTGTTAACTGAAAGGACCTGGGACCCACAGTTGAGTCACTGCACTTAACTGAGGTTTTGGAAGTTGGCTTTTCTCATTTCTGCTTCCCTCAGGACAGAAAGAAAACTGCTAGCTTTGTATCCAAGTGATAGTTCTTGTGTCAGACTTTGTTTCAGTCACTTAGCTGTTCCTTTTGATAGCAAGAGTCACTACTGAAGAATGAAGCTCAGGTCATGTAGTTCAATAACATATGCCTTCCTCTGGGCACTGGAATTGCAAATGTCTGAGTAATCGTGACTTGCCTGGCAGATCATTCATCCTTACAAATTTATGTTCGCTTTATCATTTACAGTTAGCATTTTGTCACTAGATAATTAAATAAGAAGAGTATTCTGTGCTGTGTTACAGTGCATCTGTATACGGACAAATACATATATCCACACACATAATTTATTCTCTCCTAAAGCATTACTAATCTGTACTGTAATTATAATAATTGTAAGTATTATAATTGCAATGTAATTATAATAATTATTAATCAACTCTACCATTATGTAGATTGCTGTCATTAACTCATAACTACACTTTAAAGTTTTATTATGCAATAGCAAATATGTGGATGTTAGAAGACAAATAGTTAGACTTGACTTTCTTCTTCCACTATGAAGGTTTTAGGGATTGAACTCTGATTACAAGGATGAATGGCAGGTTCAAGCCTTTACTATGCTTTAGATTTGAAGCTATCCGTTCAAGTATGGAAGCATGTCAATAGACAATTCCTATTTTCTGTTGTGAAAATATAATTCATTTTTCTCCTTCATGGTATTTTTGATTAATTTGCCCATCAATTATAGCTAACTTGAAAGAAAGATTGGTTTATATATGTATTCTGGTCAAGTCTTTTTGTTGTTTCTTTTTCTTTTTCTTTAATTATTTATCATAATCAGAGAATGCCTGTTTATTCTCAGCAATAAAATCCTGTACATTTAAGTTACTACCAAATATGTTGTGTATATGACAGTGGGTATGTTTTAAAAGAAGAAACAAACAGATTTAACTGATAGTAGTTCAAAGACTTGTATGGAATAAAAGAGAGGCTAAAAGTTTAGGAAAAATGTAGGTGATTTACCATAAGGAAGAGATAAAGGAGGGAATATCAGAAAGGTACTAAAAGCAATCAGCAAGGAGACAGAGACAGAAAGTGAAAAACAGAGGAATGAGAAAAAATAATTAAAAGTAGTTGTAAGTAAATTCTAATAAGCAATACCTTGTAAGTATGTGCATATATGTTTGTATGTTTGTACATGTGCATGTCTATACAGAAGCTACTAGAGGAAAGTAGTTTCAATTGAGTAAAACTAAGTTGAGATTCTTCCATTTATTTATAGTCTATATTCCCTTCATATAAGTAACTTTGCTGAATACCTGAGTGAATTTTTTTCTCTACTCACATGTTCAGTTTCTCCTTCTATTATATACTATTATAAATAGATAAATAAATTGTATCATAAAATGGCTAGCTAATTGAATTGAAAGATTTGTGTTGCTCTCAACCTCGTTCAGACAAATATCTTGTTGCAAAGACCAAACTTTTTTTAACTGGATATTTATTATTTACATTTCAAATATTATTCCCTTTCCTGGTTTCCTGTCCAAAAGTCCCCATCCCATACTCCCTCCCCCTACTTCTATGAGGGTGGTCTCCCTCCCCAACCACCCCCTCTTCCCACCTCCCCACCCTGACATTTCCCTACATTGGGGAGTCCAGCCTTGGCAGTACCAAGGGCTTCAAATCCCATCATGTGCTGTATATGCAGGTGGAGCCAAGGGTCTGTCCATGTGTACTCTTTGAGTAGTGGTTTAGTCTCTGGAACTCTGGTCAATTGCTATTGTTGTTCTTATGGGGTTGCAAGCCCTTTTAGCTCCTTCAAGTCTTTCTTTAACTCCTCCAATCGGGACCCCATTCTCAGTTCAATGGTTTGCTGCTAGCATTTGCCTCTGTATTTTTCACATTCTGGCTGAGCCTCCCAGAAGATAGCTATATCAGACTCCTGTCAGTATGCACTTCTTGGTTTAATCAATATTGTCTAGGTTTGGTGGAACAGCTTCCTTTAAGAAGCTGTTCTCCCATGGGTGTGTCTGGGTGTGGGTTCAATGGACTATGGTTTCTGTTTCCTAGTGTGGAGCCACACTCCAGGGAGTTTCAGTCTTTTAGGCCCTACATGCCTCAGAGCTTGTGTGAAGTCCTCAGATCGTGGTGTTAATTGCCCAGTTGCACTATATACAGAGGAACTTCTGGGATGCCTTCAAGCTGTGGTGTCCTGGGTGCAGTGGATTGCCTGGGATGCCTCCAATTGTTGTGTCAGATGCCTTGGGTACAGCAGATATCCTGTGATGCCACAGGATGTGGTATTAAATGCTTTAAGTACAGTGGTCCTTCTGTTATTCTTCAGGGTATGATATCAAATGTTCTGACTGCAGCAATTCCTCTGGTATGTCTGAGGATATAGCCTCTTCCTTGCAGCAGACTTGCCAGCATTCTGCCCCAGCATGAAGGAGCAGGTGGAAGGAGATTGGTTTTCAGCAGGTGGGAGATTTTGGGAGGTTCCCTGGAGATTTTGGGAGGTTCCCTGGGTCCACTGGCCTGCAGTAGCTGCTGTGAAACCTTGTGGGGGAGTTCTTACCAAATGCTGAGTGCAGTGGATCCTCTAATATGTCTAAAGATATAGCCTCTTCCAGGGAGCAGACTAGCTAGCTGTCTTTCCCAGCAGAAAGAACCAGGCAGAAGGCAGAACCAGAGCGCTGAAAGGCTTGATTGCCAAGACCTTGAACCCAGCTCTGCCTCTACTTACCATATGACTTTGAATAAATCTTTTCATCTATGAGTTCTTCATGATCATTCTTCATAAAATTTTGTTTTAAATTTTATTCTTTTCTAGTAAAAATTTAATGTTAATAGAATAATTTTAATCTATTCCTCACATACCTCTTTTCTAAGCCTGTGGTATGCTCTAGAGAGCTAGTTCACTTTAAGTGACCTCATCAAAGAGATATTTATCACTTGTTTTGAGTAGCAGTCCTATTAATATTTTCTACTCCCCCCTCTTACTCTTGGATTCAATTATGCTGAATATGCAGTAAAGAGAACAATGAATATGCAGTAAAGAGACAATGGAAATATTCATTCCGGATGTGACTGAGTAGCTCTTAATCACACTATTAAGTGTATTCTTTGATTTAATCATTCTGACTGACAAGACGTAAGACCAAGTTGGATGTTGATAAATGTCTGTCATTATCTTCTAATATGGATGAGATTGTTTTTTCTCTAAATGTTAGTTTTGTTTTTTTTTTCTGAGAAATGATAGGCTGTTTATAAAGGGCATGTAAAACATCCTTTTTGTGTGCCTTTGTGCACATGCATATACATATTCATGAATATACATCAGTATGTGGGGAGAGGTTGATATTGACAGTGTTCCTTAGCTGCTTCCCGTTGCTATTTATTTATTTTTTCAACATGATCTGACATTGAACCCAGAGTTTCCTGAGTCAGTTAGTCAGGCTGTCAGGTGTGTACTGCAGTCTGGCTCTGACTGTCCACTGTTGGGATTATAGACATACTAACTGCCCGATCATTTAGTGGACAAGTCCTCATGTTTGTTGAACAAAATGACTTGTTGACAGAGTCATAACTCTATTTCTATTGACTGTTATCTTTTCTCTTACATCCACACTTAGCTGCCTTTAATTTTGTTCACACAATGAAGTAATTACTTTACTTTGTAACTCTAGTGACCTCAGCTTTCTCCCTTACTTCCTATACCCATGCCATCCAGCTATAGACAGTATCACAGGTATTTATTTGATATTCTTTTTCCAATTTGGGGTTTTGAGGTAGAACTCAAATCATGATACAAGATAAGCATTTTTAACCTACTGACCATATCAGAAACATCTAAGTCTACATAACAATTCTTCCTCTCTTTTTTCTATTTCTTTTCATTATCTGCAGTTTTAATATATGTGTAGAATAAATAGTTGTAAAGAAATAAAACAATTTCATACAATCTCTCTTTAAGGAAAGAATGTCAGTTTCTAGCTTTGCACTCACTTTCTTTATATTCCTATTTTTTGTATCAAGAGCTTGATTTGTGTAAATTTCTATAGTAACACCATTCTTGGATTAGTGAACATTTCTTCTAGCAACCTGTGTGAAAGAGGATCATTCTTGACTTGGATCTTTGAAGGCATGGTTAAATGAATTATCACTTTCCTCTGCTTAGAAATCTGTCACCATTAAAATGTCATTCCAGTTTACATTTTCCTTTTCTTACCTGTCACTTATTTTTTATTCCTGAAATAGAAACTTGCTCTTCATTCACTATGAAAAAGTGACAAACTTCCCCCTTCACATCCTAATAATCAATGGCTATAAACATGACTTGACAATTATTTTCATGGCTGAGGCATCTCCTCAATTCAGATCACTTTAAATTATTTTGATGAAACCATTGTAAATGCAAAGATCATAAGGTATAAAATAAGGATATAAAAAAATCATATGTTGAAGTGATCATGAAAATAGGTACAAGAAATTGGAACAACATTATTTATCATGAGGATAGACAAAGGAAGCTAGGGAATGAAATGAAAGCTAAAGGATCAGGGCATGAGAAGTACCATACATTCCGCCAAAGGATCCACAACCTGGCCATACTGACTCTGATATTAAGACTAAGACTGTTGCTAAATATCTAACATAAAAATTAAGGATAATTAATATGTAATTGAAATATTTAAAAAATATATAAAATGGATAAATGTGTTATACCGGATACATGAAAGTATGCGAACTGTTATTAGTTTTGCATGTAAGAAAGGATAAGTGAGAAGCTGGTATTTTTACATGAACATTGGACGGAAAAAAGCAAAATGGTTAAAAAATTTAACAAGGCTAGAAAGATGGCTCCATGATTAAGAGCCATTGCTGTTCTTTCAGAGGACCTTAGTTTAATTTTCAGTACTTCCAAAAGTAATTCTCACTTCAGAAAACTTGATACATTCTTTGTCCTCTATAAGTACCCACTAACAAAGACATATGTTAAGATATAGAAGCACCCCCACATATACCCAGATATGCATGAGAGTGGGGAAATGGGAGAGGAATAAGAGGATTTTTTAAGAATTAGATTAGAAATACAAAGACAAGAATCACTACGAGTTATTAATATCTCCTATTCTACCATCCTTTCCTTTTATCTTTGCCTTCATGCTGCTAGCTTAATATATGCTTAGAATAAAAGATATACATTATTTGAATGTTTATTAATCAGAATAAAATTACAATGTAGGCTGGTAGATAAGACAATTCCTGCACTTCTTTCAAAATCTAAGAGGCTAGTTATAATAAAATAATCAGCTCCACAATCTAGATATATGGAAACCATTATACCTTAACACCTTAACAAAAATGTGGCCCATTATGCATTGCAGTTATGTAATTACATCACAGCAATTTTATCAAATGGTCCTTTTTAAGAAAAGAAATGAGATGTCTTGAGAGAAATGAGACATTTGTCATGCTGTAAAGCCCAAATAATTGCATCTCTAACTCTTATAAAGACTCAAAAATATTCAAGGAATCTGAATATGTTCATAGGCAAAATTCCAAATCAGAAAGATGCAGAGAAGTAGTACAGGTAAAAAAGTTTACTCTCCCAGTCTACTTAGCTGCCCGCAGACAATAAGCATGATATGTCACTTGAAGACCTGTTTTTGTTTCTAATCCCATTGAGTAAATATTATTTTACCTTGTTACACTTACGAATTTAATGTTGTATTGATCATAGTGATTTGATTTTGTTAATCACCTGCATCCAGAGATAAATCCTGATGGGAGCAGAAATAAAATTTGCTTCAAATATCTAGAATTTTAATAAAGTATGATATAGGTAGATTATTCATTCTATAGTTAATAAAACACAGGAATCAAAAATTTGAAACTTGAAACATTTTTGTATCAAAAAGAATTAGCCATTGCCCTTTTCTGTGAGATACAATTGAATCAGGTATTGATGCCTGCAGTAAATGTGTGGTTGAGAAGAGGAAGAGATATATGTGAGAAATTCCCTTATTTAAAGAATAGCAAGGGAGGGCTGGAGAGATGGCTCAGCCGTTAAGTCTAGGCTCACAACCAAAAATATAAGAATAGCAAGGGAGTTTCAGCCATTTTAGTTAATGGTTAATAAAATAATAAATACTATTTTGAAAAAGGATGATGTGTGCTTTTTAAAATTTTTATTGGTTGTATTGTTTACTTACATTTCAAATATCATATGACTTCCCAAATGCCTGTTCAAAAAATCTCATTCCATCCCTCTCCCATTGCCTCCACAAGGGTGTTCCCCTACCCACCTGCCTAATCCCACTCCACCACTTTAGCAATCCTCTACCCTGAGGTATCAAGCCTTTGTAAAACCAGGGGAGTACTACATATGCAACTAGAGCCTTGGGTCTGTCCATGTGTATTATTTGTTTGATGGTTTAGGCCCCGGGATCCCTTGGGGGTCTGATTGGATGATTTTGTTCCTCTTCCTATGCAGTTGCAAACCTTTAGCTCCCTAATCCCTCCATTTGGGTGCCCATAATCAGTCCAATGGTGGCCTGAGAGCTTCTTGATCTCTATTCATCAGTCCCTGGCAGAGCCTCTCAGGAGACAGCTATATCAGGCTGTCAACAAACACTTCTTTGCATCAAAAATAGTGTTTGAGTGTGGTGTTTATATATGGATGGATCCCTAGGCAGGGCATCTCTGGATGGCCTTTCCTTTATTCTCTGTTCCACTCTTTGTCCGCATATTTTCTTTAGACAAGAGCAATTCTGGGTTAAAATCTTTAGAAGGGTGGATGGCTCCATACCTCAAACAGGCGCTGTGCCTGACCTCAGGATGTAGTCTCTACAGGTTCTTTCTCCTTTTTTTGGGGGGTGGGGTGGGGCAGATATTTCAGCTAATATAATCTCTGTTGGGTCCTGGGAGCCTCTTCCTTTTCTAGTGTCTGGGATTTTCTGTTGGCTACCCACAGTTCCCTATCCCTCATTTTTATACCTCTGTTTAATTTTCTGACTCTTGGTACACCTTCCTTGTCTCCTTCCACACATTATTCTGCCCTCCTTTCCCCACCCCCCCTCTTCTCTTTCTCCAAAGTCCTGTCTACCCTCTACTTCCCATGATAATTTTTTTTCCTCTTTCTAAGTAGGACTGAGGCAATCACACTTTGGTCTTCCTTCTTCTTGACCTTCATATGATCTGTAAATTCTATCATGGTTATTCTGAGCTATTTCCCTAATATCAAATTATCAATGAGTACATACCATGTGTGTTCTTTTGTGAATATATTACTTCATTCCAGATGGTGTTTTATAGTTCTATCCATTTGTCTATGAATTTCCTGAAATCCTTGTTTTTAATAGTTGAGTAGTACTTTGCTGTATAAATGTACCATATTTTCTGCATCCATTCCTATGTTGAGGGACATCTGCATTGTTTACAGCTCCTGGCTATTATAAATAATGCTGCTATGAACATAGTGGAGCATATGTCCTTTTTATACTTTGGAGCATCTTTTGGGTATATGTCAAGGAGTGGTGTGGTTGTACTACCAGTATTATATCAATTTTTTTTTTATTCATTGAAGAAACTCTTGTATTGGATCCAGAACTTGCTAAAACAAATAAACTGGGTTTTGTTGGATGCCTTTCTTCAGTCTAAAACAATCATATAGCACCATTGAAGGCAGCCCTCCACCATGCCAGTTGTGGCTCCATGGTAGACTCTTCTGTGAATGGAGTGCCTACTCTGTATTCTTCATCAGGTTCTTCCCAGAGAATGCTTTCTTAAGTTTCCACCATTAACACTTATGCTGTCTTACAAATATAAACAGTTGTCCAATAACACCAAAACTTTGACTCATATAATTATAGGTTGTTATGAATTCTATTTTGCTTCTGATGGTTCATATCCGTATTTACAAAGCACTCTAACAGAAGCAAATTATGAAAGAGTTTTCAGCCTGAAAGTTCAAGTATCCAGTTCATCATAGATGATAGAAATTTGAAGTAGATGGTCACATAACACTAATAAATAGGGAGTGAAAAATGATATATACACACCAGTATTCAAATCATTTTCCATTTATACCATCGAGGATCATATTTAGGGAGTGGTGCCTATCAAAATAGGAAGATATTTTTATCTCAGTTATAAAATCAAGATAAGGCCACAGGATTATTCGAGACCTCTCTCCTAGGTGATTCCAGATGCTTTCAAATTTACTATTCACTCCAAACATCCCACAAAGAGTGGTGAATAAAAATGGGCAATAGAAAGTTGTGAGTAATAGAATAGCAATTACTTTTATTAATAATAAATTTTAAGTATGACATTTAACAATATTTAGATAGTATGCATTTACCAGATGGAAAATTAATTAACATATTACCAATAAAATTAACTATACATATGTTTAACATAATTTTAGTTATAGGTGATGAGCAGTTATAACTACTGTGTAGTTTCAGGTAGCACATATTATGCACGTGTACATAAATGTATGTGCATTTGTGTATTAGCATTGTTTACGTAGAAACTGATATGAGTATTTAAGGGACATGAAACCATCAGAACTTAGATAATAGCAACTTCAATATTACACTCTAGCTTTTTGTAGCAAATGTTAACAAAATTATAGACATATGAAGTGTAAAGTGTGCTAATTTGAATGTATTATGCAATGATTGCTTTTATTACATTATGTGGAATCAGATAAGGAAAGGGGCTTAATATTTATATCTATATTTATACCTCATTAAAGTCCATTTTTCAATAGACTCCTGGCTTGCAGCCCTGGTATTGAGTACCTTTCACTGGCAAAGGCATTGTTCAATAGACAGACCTTACTGTTTTAAAAATTTTCAGCTCTTTTTGAATTGGCATCTACAGACAATGAATTGCTCCAGTGGAGCAGGTTTACATCTAAGGCTTTTCTTTTAAATGGATGATTACTTAAAAAGATATGTGTCACTACTGCAGAGTGGACACATATTGCCTGGTAGATTGATATTGTACAGCTATAGAATGCAGTTGGCCAAAACCAAACAATAAAAATAAAAATAAAAACACGAATAAAACAGGTGGACTTTCAGAGAAATGAACAGGTTTAATGTAGAGGGAAGAAGATAATTCTGAAGAATGTGTTCTAATAGACTAGATGAACAAGCACATGTAAGGTATTTTTGAAAGAATAACTTCTAAAAAACATCCAGATAAAATATAACAAGCACCACTATTAAAAGATATACACATACACAGACCAGGACAGGCAGTGGAGGTGCACACCTTTAATCCTAGCACTTGGTCAGTAGAGGGAAAGAGATATCTGAGTCTGAGGCCAGCATGGTCTACAGAGCAAGGTCCACGACAGCCAGAGCCTGAGAAAGAATCCCAGTCTCAAAATAAAACAGAGCAAAAAAAAAAAAAAAAAAAAAAAAAAAAAAAACCAACAAAACAAAAAAACAAAACAAAATAAAACAAAGAAAAACCTAAAAACCTAAACACTCAAACAGAGAGAGACAGAGAGACTACAAAGTAAGTTCCAGCAAAAGGAAAAGATATCCATAAGCCTCTAGTATATAAAGATATTTTGATCAGTTTTTCATAGATACAGCTGAGGTAAAGAGGCACCTTTGCAGAAATCACTATTTTTTTTAATTATCTTCAATTGCATATCAAAATCACACAGTAAAAGAAAAGTTGTAAAGCATCTGAAATTGATCAGAGAGGAGGTTATCATGGCAAAGCTTCCTAGTATTTCCATTCCTGGCACAAGTTAGCATGGATGGCAAGTTGGTAATTATGTGGTTGTAGATGGGTTCAAAGAATTAATAGCATAACTGTCATTACAAAAGAGCAACAAAACATCCTCCATTTTCTTAGGAGGTTCCAGTGTGTATAAAAAGCATCTTCAGATTTTATTCTATAGCCACGCTACTGCTGTTGATAATATAGAATAATACATTATACATACAAATGTTTGTTTCCCTGCAGATATTTATTGGTAAAATTTTAGGCTTTATTCAAAATAAACCAGCCCATTGTTCATCTAGGGAAATAGGAGAAGTGTATTTATTCTGTAGAAAGGTAAGTTCTTCCAAGGCTCAGACCAGCACTGTAGAATAATGATGGCTCCTAAAGCCTGGGTCATTAATCTATAGAAATGATTCATATAAAACACAATTTTGGTACTTTTTTTCCAAAGCCACAGGCAGGAAGTTAATTCTGAGCTCAACTAATTAGTCTTTAAATTACTACAATCTGATTGCTTTAGCAATTATGTATTGAAATTGGAGGAAAACCACAGAGAACCCCTTGGGCATCAGAAAAGGTACTGGAAAACTGCCATGTATTTGTACATTTGTTTTTAGATCATTATTATATTTGAAAATGAGTGTCATAGAGTAAGTTTAGATGAATCACTTCTAATATTAATAAGAAAATCAAAAATATTAGTGTCAGAATGTAGAACAGCTTGCAGCTAAGGACACAGAAACTTCTTTCCCCTATAAAAAAGTGGCAGATTCCTTACTGACTGCCTCCTTGTGGATTTTGACCCAAAGATTGAAATTATATTTTCAAGTCATCAAAGTAGCTCACAGACCTCGAACTGCCACACACTGATATATCTGAAAGTCACAAAATCATCTTCCTAGCGTTGCAATAGGTACAAGTGAACTAGACGTATTTTCTTTATCATTTTCCCACATCCAGTGTAGCAAATATCTTACCAGGAAATACAAACCACCACTCCCTCATTCCTTATTGCCAATGAGGAAATCAGAGAGAGTATGAGTACATAAAATTTCACCCCTGTCTGAAACTTTTTTAAATTTTCTTATTAGATATATTTCTTTACTTATACTTCAAATGGTATTCCCTTTCCCAGTTTCCTGTACATAAGCACTCATTCCTACTCCTCCTCCATGCAGGTGTTCCCACCATTCACCTCCCTTACACCCACCTTGAAATTCTCCTGCACTGGGGATCCAACCTTGGTAGGACCAAGGGCTTCTCCTTCCACTGGTGCCCCGACAAGGCTATTCTCTGTTACATATCCAGTTGGAGACTTGGGTCACTCAAGTCTTTCAGTAGTGGTTTAGTCCTGGAAGCTCTGCTTGGTTGGCATTGTTGTTCTTACAGGCTTGCAAGCCCTTTCAGCTCTTTCAATCCTTCCTCTAATTCCCCTAAACAGGGTCCTGTTCTCAGTTCAGTGATTTGCTGCTAGCATTGACCTCTGTATTGCACATAATCTGGATGTGTTTCTCAGGAGAGATTTATATCTGGTCCCTTTCAGCGTGCGATTTATACCTTCATCAATCTTATCTAGTTTTGGTGACTGTATATATATATATATATATATATATATATATATATATATATATATATATATATATGCCACATATAGGGGAAGTTCTGAACTTTGCTTCCATAACTCCCTTATAGATATATTTTCCCCTTTCAAGAAGTAGTGGGAGCATCCTCATTTTGGTCATCATTCTTCTTGGGCTTCCTGTGGTCTTTGAATTGCATCTTGGGTAATTTGAGATTTTTAGCTAATATCCACTTATTAATGAGTACAAACAAAGTGTGTTTTTCTGTGATTGAGTAACCTCACTCAGGATGGTATTTTCTAGTTCCATCCATTTGCCTATGAATTTCATGAAGTCATTGTTTTTGATAGCTGAGTAGTACTTCATTGTGTAGATGTACCACAGTTTTTGAATCCATTCCTCTGTTAAAGGGCATCTGGGTTCTATTCAAGTTTTGGGTATAATAAATAAGGCTGCTATGAACATAGGGGAGCATGTGTCTTTGTTGTATGTTAGAGCAACTTTTGGTTATATGACCAGAGAGGAATACCTGGCTACTCAGGTAGTGCAATGTTCTGATTTATGAGGAACCTCCAGACTGATTACCAGAGTGGTTGTACCAGTGTGAAATCCCACCAACAATGGAGGAGTGTTCCTCTTTCTCCACATTATTGCCAGCATCTGCTGTCACCAGAATTTTTTTATCTTAGCCATTCTGACTGGCATGAGGTAGAATCTCAGTGTTGTTTTGCTTTGCATTTCCCTGATGACTAAGGATGTTGAATATTTCTTTAGGTGCCTTTAGGCAATTTGATATTCCTCAGCTGAGAATGTTTTGTTTAGCTCTGTGTATTCCATTTTTAATGGGGTTATTTGGTTTTCTGGAGTCTAATTTTTTGAGTTCTTCGTATATTTTGCATATTAGCTCTCGAACAGTTGTAGGATTGGGAAAGATCTTTTTTTTAATTTTTTTTTTATTAACTTGAGCATTTCTTATTTACATTTCGAGTGTTATTCCCTTTCCCAGTTTCCGGGGCAACATCCCCCTAACCCCTCCCCCCCCCTACTTAATGGGTGTTCCCCTCCTCATCCTCCCCCCATTGCCGCCCTCCCCCCAACAATCACGTTCACTGGGGGTTCAGTCTTAGCAGGACCAAGGGCTTCCCCTTCCACTGGTTATCTTACTAGGATATTCATTGCTACCTATGAGGTCAGAGTCCAGGGTCAGTCCATGTATAGTCTTTAGGTAGTGGCTTAGTCCCTGGAAGCTCTGGTTGCTTGGCATTGTTGTTCATATAGGGTCTCGAGCCCCTTCAAGCTCTTCCAGTTCTTTCTCTGATTCCTTCAACTGGGGTCCTGCTCTCAGTTCAATGGTTAGCTGCTGGCATTCGCCTCTGTATTTGCTGTATTCTGGCTATGTCTCTCAGGAGAGATCCACATCCGGCTCCTGTCGGTCTGCACTTCTTTGCTTCATTCTACTTGTCTAATTTGGTGGCTGTATATGTATAGGCCACATGTGGGGCAGGCTCTGAATGGGTGTTCCTTCTGTGTCTGTTTTAATCTTTGCCTCTCTATTCCCTGCCAAGGGTATTCTTGTTCCCCTTTTAAAGAAGGAGTGAAGCATTCACATTTTGATCATCCGTCTTGAGTTTCATGTATTTTATGCATCTAGGGTAATTCAAGCATTTGGGCTAATAGCCACTTATCAATGAGTGCATACCATGTGTTTTATTCTGTGATTAGGTTACCTCACTCAGGATGATACTTTCCAGTTCCAACCATTTGCCTATGAATTTCATAAAAGCATTGTTTTTGATAGCTGAATAATATTCCATTGTGTAGATGTACCACATTTTCTGTATCCATTCCTCTGTTGAAGGGATCTGGGTTCTTTCCAGCTTCTGGCTATTATAAATAAGGCTGCTATGAACATAGTGGAGCACGTGTCTTTTTATATGTTGGGGTATCTTTTGGTTATATGCCCAAGAGAGGTATAGCTGGATCCTCAGGGAGTTCAATGTCCAATTTTTTGAGGAACCCCCAGACTGATTTCCAGAATGGTTGTACCAGTCTGCAATCCCACCAACAATGGAGAGTGTTTCTCTTTCTCCACATCCTTGCCAGCATTTAATGTCACCTGAGTTTTTGATCTTAGCCATTCTCACAGGTGTGAGGTGAAATCTCAGGGTTGTTTTGATTTGCATTTCCATTATGACTAAAGATGTTGAATATTTCTTTAGGTGTTTCTCAGCCATCTGGCATTCCTCAGCTGTGAATTCTTTGTATAGCTCTGAACCCCATCTTTTAATAGGGTTATTTGTCTCCCTGCAGTCTAACTTCTTGAGTTCTATGTATATTTTGGATATAAGGCCTCTATTTGTTTTAGGATTGGTAAAGATCTTTTCCCAATCTGTTGGTTGCCATTTTGTCCTAACCACAGTGTCCTTTGCCTTACAAAAGCTTTGCAGTTTGTGAGATCCCATTTGTCGATTCTTGATCTTAGAGCATAAGCCATTGGTGTTTTGTTCAGGAAATTTTTTCCAGTACCCATGTGTTCGAGATGCTGCCCTAGTATTTCTTCTATTAGTTTGAGTGTATCTGGTTTGATGTGGAGGTCCTTGATCCACTTGTACTTAAGCTTTGTACAGGGTGATAAGCATGGATTGATCTGCATTCTTCTCACATGTTGACTTCCAGTTGAACGAACACCATTTGCTGAAAATGCTATATTTTTTCCATTGGATGGTTTTGGCTCCTTTGTCAAAAATCAAGTGGCCATAGGTGTGTGGGTTCATTTCTTGGTCTTCATTTCTTGTTCCATTGGTCTATCTGTCTGTCTCTCTACCAATACCATGCAGTTTTTATGAGTATTGCACTGTAATTCTACTTGAGTTCAGGGATAGTGATTCCCCCTGAAGTTCTGTTTTTGTTGAGGATAGTCTTAGCTATCCTGGGTTAATTCTTATTCAAGATAAATTTGCAAATTGTTCTGTCTAACTCTTTGAAGAATTGGATTGGTATTTTGATGGGGATTGCATTGAGTCTGTAGATCACTTTTGGTAAAATGGCCATTTTTACTACACTAATCCTGCCAATCCATGAGCATGGGACATCTTTCCATCTTCTGAGGTCTTCTACTATTTCTTTCTTCAGAGACTTGAAGTTCTTAATGTACAGATCTTTTACTTGCTTGGTTAAAGTCACACTGAGTTACTTTATATTATTTGGGTCTATTATGATAGGTGCTGTTTCCCTAATTTCTTTCTCAGCTTCTTTATCTTTTGTGTAGAGGAAGGCTACTAATTTATTTGAGTTAATTTAATACCCAGCCACTTTGGTGAAGTTGTTTATCAGCTTTAGTAGTTCTCTGGTGGAACTTTTGGGATCACTTAAATATACTATCATATCATCTGCAAATAGTGATATTTTGACTTCTTCTTTTCCAATCTGTATCCCCTTGATCTCCATTTGTTGTCTGATTGCTGTGGCTAGAACTTAAAGAACTATATTGAATAAGTAGGGAGAGGGTGGGCAGCCTTGTCTAGTCCCTGATTTTAGTGGGTTTGCTTCAAGTTTCTCTCCATTTAGTTTAATGTTAGCAACTGGTTTGCTGTATATGGCTTTTGCTATGTTTAGGTATGTGCCTTGAATTCCTATTCTTTCTAGGACTTTTATCATGAAGGGGTGTTGAATTTTGTCAAATGCTTTCTCAGCATCTAATGAAATGATCATGTGGTTTTGTTCTTCTAGTTTGTTTATATAATGGATCACATTGGAGGTTTTTTGTATATTAAACCATCCCTGCATGCCTGGGATGAAGCCTACTGGATCATGGTGGATGACTGTTTTGATGTGCTCTTGGATTCGGTTTGCCAGAATTTTATTGAGTATTTTTGCGTCGATATTCATAAGGGAAATTGGTCTGAAGTTGTCTTTTTTTGTTGGTTCTTTGTGTGGTTTAGGTATAAGAGTAATTGGGGCTGCATAGAAGGAATTCAGTAGTGCTCCCTCTGTTTCAATTTTGTGGAATAGTTTGGATAGTATTGGTATGAGGTCTTCTATGTAGGTCTGATAGAATTCTGCACTAAACCCATCTGGACCTGGCCTTATTTGGTTGGTAGACCTTTAATGACTGCTTATATTTCCTGAGGATTTATGGGGTTGTATAACTGGTTTATCTGTTCCTGATTTAACTTCGGTACATGGTGTCTGTCTAGGAATTTGTCCATTTCCTGCAGATTTTCATGATTGTTGAATATAGGCTTTTGTAGTAAGATCTGGTGATTTTTTGAATTTCCTCTGATTCTGTAGCTATGTCTCCCTTTTCATTTCTGATATTGTTAATTTGGACACACTCTCTGTGTCCTCTCGTTAGTCTGGCTAAGGGTTTATCTTGTTGATTTTCTCAAAGAACCAACTTTTGGTCTGTTGATTCTTTCTATAGTTCTTTTTGTTTTTACTTGGTTGATTTCAGCTCAGAGTTTGATTATTTCCTGCCTTCTACTCCTCCTCGGTGTATTTGCTTCCTTTTGTTCTAGAGCTTTTAGGTGTGCTGTCAAGCTGCTGACATATGCTCTCTACTGTTTCTTTCTGCAGGCACTCAGCACTATGAGTTTTCCACTTAGCACAGCTTTCATTGTGTCCCAGAAGTTTGGATATGTTGTACCTTCATTTTCATTAAATTCTACGAAGTCTTTAATTTCTTTCTTATTTCTTCCTTGACCAGGTTATATTTGAGTAGAGCATTGTTCAACTTCCACATATATGTGTGCGTTCTTCCCTTATTGTTATTGAAGACCAGCTTTAGGCCGTGGTGGTCTGATAGCACTCATGGGATTATTTCTATCTTTCTGTAACTGTTGAGGCCCATTTTTTGACCAAGTATATGGTCAATTTTGGAGAAAGTACCATGAGGAGCTGAGAAGAATGTATATCCTTTTGCTTTAGGATAGAATGTTCTGTAAATATCTGTTAAGTCCATTTGTTTCATGACTTCTCTTAGTCTGTGTACGTCTCTGTTCAATTTCTGTATCCATGATCTGTCCATTGATGAGGGTGGGTGTTGAAATCTCCTGCTAATATTGTGTGGGGTGCAATGTGTGTTTTGAGCTTTAGTAAGGTTTCTTTACCATACGTAGGTGCCCTTATATTTGGGGCATAGATATTTAGGATTGAGAGTTCATCTTGGTGGATTTTTCCTTTGATGCATATGAAGTGTCCTTCCTTATCTTTTTTGATGAATTTTAGTTGAAAATTTATTTGATTTGATATTAGAATGGCTATTCCAGCTTGCTTCTTCTGACCATTTGCTTGAAAAGTTGTTTTCCAGCCTTTCACTCTGAGGTAGTGTCTGTCTTTGTCTCTGAGGTGTGTTTCCTGTAGGCAGCAGAATGCATGGTCCTCGTTGCATATCCAGTTTGTTAATCTATGTCTTTTTATTGGGGAGTTGAGACCATTGATGTTGAGAGATATTAAGGAATAGTGGTTATTGCTTCCTGTTATATTCATATTTGGATGTGAGGTTATGTTTGTGTGCTTTTCTTCTCTTTGTTTTGTTGCCAAGACAATTAGTTTCTTGCTTTTTCTAGGCTGTAGCCTGCTTCCTTATTTTGGGCTTTACCATTTGTTATCCTTTGTAGCGCTGGATTTGCAGAAAGATATTGTGTAAATTTGGTTTTGTCATGGAATATCATGGTTTCTCCATCTATGTTAATTGAGTGTTTTGCAGAATACAGTAACCTGGGCTGGCATTTGTGTTCTCTTAGGGTCTGTATGATATCTGTCCAGGGTCTTCTGACTTTCATAGTGTCTGGCAAAAAGTCTGGTGTTATTCTGATATATCTGCCTTTATATGTTACTAGACCTTTTTCCCTTACTGCTTTTAATATTCTTTCTTTATTTTGTGCGTTTGGTGTTTTGACTATTATGTGACGGGAGGAGTTTCTTTTTTTTTTTTTTTTTTTTTTTTTTTTCTGTGTGCTTTGCCAAGAGCTTTCATTATTGCTAAATTCCTAAATCAAAACCATATATAAGAATGCTTTAACACAAACACAGAAGTTAAAAGTAAGATATTTAAATAGTAATCTTCCTTCTCCCTCAAAGATAAATGTGCCCATTAACCCCAGATGCTAACAGGGAGATTTCTTTCTCTTATATTCTAAATAACAATTGTTTTGCCCCCTAGATGATGCCAAAAAAAAAAAAAAAACCCACCCACATTTTTAAAAAACAATCAGGAAGTTGGCTTCTAACCAGCTGCTTGACTGAACGGAAGTGTGATTGGGTCCGTAAGTTTTAAGTAGATATATTAAAACCATTGATTAAAATGTGGTCAGTGTGATAAGGAGAGGCAGTTGGGTGTGCTGATGCTTCCTGTGGCCTTTTCATCTAGTTAGAGCAGGAAGAGACATGAAATGAAATGTTTCAAGAACAATTCCAGTACAGTTGAAGCGATGACATAAACCAGAGCGGGGTCCTTTGCCAGGAAGACTGCTTGCTGTTGGTACTTTCTGTAGCAGGGTTTCCAAGAGGAAAAAGTCAACTAGAACGGGAGGTTTTAGGAATGTATAGAGAAGGCAGGACCCCAGGCAAGTCCTGAAAGCTATACAGAAATTTGTGGATGCTCAATGGACCTGCACTGAAAGTCTAAGGAACGCTGGTTTAAGAGCTGTTGTGGTTCAGGGAGATGGCTACTGAAGAAAATACTCGCTGTGTGAGAGTGAGGACCCGAGTCTGCAACCTACTCTAGAAATCTAGGTGTGCCAGGACAGGTTTATAACCCCAGGCAGGGGGCAGGGGCAGGGGCGGGGCAGGGAATCTAGTAGGCTCACTGGCCAGCCAATCTAGCTGAAACGGCTGAGCTCCTGGGTTCAGCAAGGGCTGAAAGAATAAGGTGCAGCGTGGTAAAGGAAGACATCTAACATCGTCCTTGGCTTCCACACACATGCACAGGCAACCATGCTCACACATGTATACCCCACACAATATACACAGATACAAAGAGCCAGGTGTGGTAGTTCATCCCTAGGGAATCTGTGGCAGTAGGATTTAGAGTTGGAGGCCAGCTTGAGCTACAGAGCAATTTCCACATGAAACCCTGTCTCAAACATAAGGAAAAACTGCTGGCCTAAAGATAGTCTTTAGTAAAGATTATGGAGGTGGGGGGAATGAAGGATAGAGAGGGGAAAAGGGAGGAAGGGAGGAAGGGAGGAAGGAAAGGAGAAAGGGAGGAAGGGAGGGAGAAAGGAAGGGAGAGAAGGAAAATGCACACAGGTACGCAGGGTTGAGAGAGATAGTACAGGTAAAAGGGAACATGAGAGAACAGCAGCCAAAAAGGCAAAAACCCAAGTGTCTACATTGGTGGGTGAGCCCAGAGACAGAATGTGTCATGTTTGCAACAGAATGCTCTTCAGCCTGGAGAAGAGAGCAATCCAACACAGGCTACAACACAGACGATCCTGAAGGCACTGTGCTAAGTGAAAAAGCCATCGGGAGAGACTTCTGTGAGTCCATCGACAAAATGGGTGGTGTCTGGAGCAGTCAACCCATAGAGAAATTATAGTGGTAGTTACCAGGGACCTGGAGGAGTTAGAGGGAGCTGCTAAGGGATGTGGAAAAACCACTTGCAGCTTGTAAACCCCTCGTTTCACTCTTCCTCAGGGGAGGAAGCACTGGCTGCAGAAGAGAACAGAGGTCAGCACCACTGAGCTCAAAGATGAAGACGACAAGTTCTATGCTACTCAGTATCCCACGGAGCTTTCGCTGTGGTTGTTTTGCAAGTAGAAAGAACGCCAGCAAGTGAGATATGGGTTAACATGGAATACAGTGCTCGAGTGGAGACTTGGCAGTCGGTGAGCAAAAAGTAAGGCTCTAGGGTGGGCGCTCCTTGGGCTTCACAAAGTCCCTCCTTATTGGGGTTTAAACAAAAGTGGCCCCCATGGACTCTTGTGTTTGAATACTTGGCCCATAACAAGTGGCAGTATTAGGAGGCCTTGATGGAGGAAGTGTCACCATGGGGGCAGGCCTAGAGGTCACGGGAGGAGTTTCTTTTCTGGTCCAATCTATTTGGAGTTCTGTATGCTTCTTGTATGCTTATGGGTATCTATTTCTTTAGGTTAGGGAAGTTTTCGTCTATGATTTTGTTGAGGATATTTACTGGTCCTTTGAGCTGGGAGCCTTCACTCTCTTCTATACCTATTATCCTTAGGTTTGATAATGAGAACATTGAGTCCTGGATTTCCTGTATGTTTTAGACCAGTAGCTTTTTCCACTTTACCATATCTTTGACAGTTGAGTCAATGATTTCTATGGAATTTTCTACTCCTGAGATTCTCCCTTCTATTTCCTGTATTCTGTTGGTGAAGCTTGTATCCTTCTCTCTTTCTTTGGTTTTCTATATCCAGGGTTGTTTCCATGTGTTCTTTCTTGATTGCTTCTATTTCCATTTTTAATTCCTTCAACTGTTTGATTGTGTTTTCCTGGAATTCTTTCAGGGATTTTTGTGATTCCTCTCTGTAGGCTTCTACTTGTTTATTTATGTTTTCCTGCATTTCTCTAAGGGAGTTCTTCATGTCTTTCTTGATGTCCTCCAGCATCATGATCAAATATGATTTTGAAACTAGATCTTGCTTTTCTGGTGTGTTTGGATATTCCATGTTTGTTTTGATGGGAGAATTGGGCTCTGATGGTGCGATGTAGTCTTGGTTTCTTTTGCTTGGGTTCCTGTGCTTGCCTCTCACCATCAGATTATCTCTAGTGTTACTTTGTTCTGCTATTTCTAACAGTGGCTAGACTGTCCTAAAAGCCTGTGTGTCAGGAGTGCTGTAGAACTGTTTTCCTGTTTTCTTTCAGCCAGTTATGGGGACAGAGTGTTTTGCTTTCGGGCATGTAGTTTTTCCTATCTACAGGTCTTCAGCTGTTCCTGTGGGCCTGTGTCCTGAGTTCATCAGGCAGGTCGCTTGGAGCAGGAAGGATGGTCTTACCTGTGGTCCTAAGGCTCAAGTTTGCTCGTGGGGTGTTGCTTATGAGTTCTCCTCGGGGGCAGCAACCAGGAGGACCTGTACCGCCCTTTGCGGGAGCTTCCGTGCACCAGGGTTCCAGATGGTGTTTGGTGTTTTCCTCTGGAATCAGTAATGTGGGCAGAGTGTAGTCTCTTCTGGTTTCCCAGTCGTGTCTGCCTCTCTGAAGGTTTAGCTCTCCCTCCCATAGGATTTGGGTGCAGAGAACTGTTTATCTGGTCGGTCCCTTCAGGTTCTTCCAGTGTCTCAGATGCAGGGGACCTGCTGCTACTGTGCCCTTATCTACAGGAACCCAGCGGCCATATACAGTTTCCTCTTTGGCCAGGAATGTGAGCAGGGGTGGGCAGTGTTGGTGATCTCTTCTGCTCTGCAGTCTCAGGAGTGCCCACCTGTCCGGGCGGTGAGCTCTCTCTCCCACAGGGTTTGAGAGCAGTGAGCTGCTGCAGGCAGGGATACCCGAGGTTGTGAATCCCGCTAAAAACCGGAAGTGTCCAGTCCTAGAGGAATTTTGCCTCTGTGTGTCCTGAGGCCACCAGTCAGGTCTCTTGGAGCAGAAAAGTTGGACTTACCTGTGGTCCTGAACCTCAAGTTTGCTCATGGGGTGTTGCTTATGAGCTCTCCGCAGGGGTAGCAACAAGGAGGCCCTGCACCGCCCTTTCTGGGAGCTTCCGTGCACCAGGGTTCCAGATGGCGTTTGGTGTTTTCCTCTGGAATCAGTAATGTGGGCAGAGTATAGTCTCTTCTGGTTTCCCAGTCGTGTCTGCCTCTTTGAAGGTTTAGCTCTCCCTCCCACGGGATTTGGGTGCAGAGAACTGTTTATCTGGTCCGTCCCTTCAGGTTCCAGTGGTGTATTAGATGCAGGGGTCCTGCTGCTCCTGAGATTTTTTTTTGTTTTGTTTTGTTTTATAGATTCTTGATCTTAGAGCATATGTGATTGGTGTTTTGTTCAGGGAATTTTCCCCAGTGCCCATGTGTTTGAGACTCTTCCCCACTTTTTCTGATATTAGTTTGAGTATATCTGGTTTGATGTGGAGGTCCTTTATCCACTTGGACTTAAGCTTTGCACATGGTGGTAAGATTGGATCAATTTGCATTCTTCTACTTGCTGACCTCCAGTTGAACTAGCATCAGTTGTTGAAAATGCTATCTTTTTTTCCAATGGGTGGTTTTAGCTCCTTTGTCAAATATCAAATGACCATAGGTGTGTGAGTTCATTTCTGGGTCTTTAATTCTGTTCCACTGGTCTATTTGCTTGTCTCTGTACCAATAGCATACTGTTTTTATGACTATTGCTCTGAAATACTGCTTGAAGTCAAGGATGGTGATTCTCCCAGAAGTTCTTTCATTGTTGAATATATTTCTCACTATCCTGGGTGTTTTTGTTTATCCCAAATGAATTTGTCAGTTTTTCTTTCAATCTCTGTAAAGAATTGAGTAGGAATTTTGATGGGTATTGCATTGAATACGTAGATTCCTTTTGGCAAAAATGACCATCTTTACTATATTAATCTTGCCAAGCCATGAGCATGGGAGATTTTTCCAACTTCTGAGATCTTCCTAAATTTCTTCCTTCAGAGATTGAAGTTCTTTTCAAACAGATCTTTCACTTGCTAGTTTAAAGTCTATTTAAACTATTAGGGTCATTTCCCTAATTTCTTTCTCAGCCTATTTATCCCTTGATAGAGGGAGGAAGGCTACTGATTTGTTTGAGTTAATTTTATACCCAGGCAGTTTGTTGAAGTTGTTTATCAGGTTAAGTAGTTGTCTGGTGGAAGTTTTGGGGTCACTTAAGTACACTATCATGTCATCTGCAAATAGTGATTTTTTTTTTTTGCTTTCTTCCCTTCCAATTTGTATCCCTTTGATCTCCTTTCATTGTCTGAATGCTCTAGGACTTCAAGTGCTATACTGAATAAGTAGGGAAAGAGTGGGCAGCCTTGTCTAGTCCCTGATTTTAGTGGGATTGCTTCAAGTTTCTCTCCATTTAGTTTGATGTTCGGTACTCGTTTGCTGTATATTGCTTTTACTATGTTTAGATAAGGGACTTGAATTCCTGATCTTTCCAGGACTTTTATCATAAAGGAGTGTTGACTTTGTCAAATCCTTTCTCAGCATTTAATGAAATGATCATATGGTTCTTACCTTTGAGTTTGTTTACATAATGGATTACATTGATGAATTTCCAAATATTAAAACATCCCTGCATCCCTGGGAGGAAGCCTACTTGATCATGTTTGATGATCATTTTGATGTGTTCTTTTATTCGATTTGCGAGAATTTTATTGAGCATTTTTGCATCAATATTCATAAGGGAAATTAAATTGGCCTGATGTTCTCTTTCTTTGTGGGGTCTTTGTGTTGTTTCAGTATAAGAATAATTATGGCTTCATAAAATGAATTTGGTAGTGCTCCTTCTGTTTCTATATTGTGGAATAGTTTGGACAATATTGGTATGAGGCCTTCTATGAAGGTCTTATAGAATTCTGCACTAAATCCATCTTGTTCTGGGCTCTTTTTGGTTGGGAGATTTTTAATAACCTCTTCGATTTAGGAGGTAATGGCATTGTTTAGATGGTTTATTAGTTCCTGATTCAACTTTAGTACCTGGTATCTTTTCAGAAAATTGTCCATTTCCTCAATATTTTCCAGTTTTGTTGAATATAGGCTATTGTAGTAGGATCTGATGTTTTTTTTTTTTTTTTTTAATGTTCTCAGGTTCTTTTGTTATGTTTCCTTTTCATTTCTGATTTTGTTAACTTGGATACACTTTGTGTGGCCTTTTGTTACTCTGGCTAAGGGTCTATCTATTTTTGTTGATTTTTCCTGGTTTTGTTGATTCTTTGTATATTCCTTTTCATTTCTACTTGGTTGATTTCAGCCCCGAGTTTGATTATTCCCTGCCTTCTACTCCTCTTGGGTTTATTTATTTCTTTTTGTTCTAGAGATTTTAGGTATGCTGTCAAGACGCTGACATATCCCCTCTCCTGTTTTTTTTTTTTGTTTGTTTGTTTGTTTGTTTTTTTGTTTTTGTTTTTGTTTTTGTTTTTGTTTTTTGTCTTTTGTTTTCTTTTTCAGGCACTCCGAGCTAGGTGTTTCGTGTCCCCCCCCCCCTTTCATTGTGTCCTATAAGTTTGGGTATGATGCATCTTCATTTTTATTAAATTCTAAACAGTCTTTAATTTCTTTCTTTATTTCTCCCTTAACCAAGCTGTCATCATGTAGAGCATTGTTCAACTTCCATGTATAGGTGGGCTTTCTGTTGTTATTGTTGTTATCGAAGAACAGTCTTAGTCTGTGGTGATCTGATAGGATGCATGGGATTATTTCTATCTTCCTATATCTTTTGAGGTCTGTTTTGTGACCAATTATATGGTCAATTTTGGAGAAGGTACCATGAGGTGGTGAGAAGAAGGTATATCATTTTGGTTTAGGATGGAATGTTCTATAAATATCTGCTAAATTCATTTGTTTCATAACCTCTGTTTGTTTTTCTTTGTCTATGTTTAATTTCTGTTTCCATGTTCTTTCCATTGATGAGAGTGTGGTGTTGAAATCTCCTACTATTATTGTATGAGTTGTAATGTGTGCTTTGAGCTTCAGTAAGGTTTCTTTTATGAAATTAATTGCCCTTGAATTTGAAGCACAGATATTTAGGATTGAGAGTTCATCTTGGTGGATTTTTTCTTTGATGAATATGAAGTGTCCTTCCTTATCTTTTTTAATGACTTTTGGTTGAAAGTCAATATTCTTCGATATTAGTATGGCTACTCCAGCTTGTTTCTTTGGGCCGTTTGCTTAGAAAGTTGTTTTCTAGCCATTTACTCGGAGGTAGTGTCTATCTTTGTTTCTGAAGTATGTTTCCTGAATGCAGCAAAATGCTGGGTCCTATTTATGTATTCACTCAGTTAGTCTATTTCTTTTTATTGTGGAATTGACTCTGATGATGTTGAGAGATATTAAGGAATAGTGATTGTTGGTTCCTGTTATTTTCGTTGTTAGAGATGTAATTATGTTTGTGTGGCTCTCCTTTTGTTTCATTACAGGGAGATTATAATCTTGCTTTCTGTATGGTGTAGTTTCTCTCCTTTTGTTGGAGTTTTTCATCCATTATCCTTTGTAGGCCTCGAAACTTCTAATCTCTGTCTGGTAGGTACGAATTTTCAACAGAGCTCCTATGTGTTCTATTTAGGACATTGTACTTGCATAATCTTGAGCATCTCCACCACAGTCCTCTTTTTCTAAAGTATTAATAACCCTTCTAGTAAGTCTCTTACTCAAAAGGAAAATATGTTTCAATGTGCCCTTTGAATATGAAACTTTCACCCTCAATTAATAAAAGTACTTATAGGTAATATTAGTGACAAATACAGAGATATTCCGGCACTTGGAATTTTAGCTCAAAAAAAGAGCATTTCTAGCTAGAACAGAAGTTAGTGTTTGCAGGGGCTGGAAAAGTCACTGGAAGCACACTCTCTATGAGGTTAAATATAATCTTCTTGAGTAGAATACCACCACAGATCTGGGTAAAGTGAATTTTTACAGAATCCCCAGTCTTCCCAAGGACTGTTACATTTCTGTAAATATTCCACCAATCTTGAATATATCCCCAACTTACTTAAGGATTCTATTGCTGGAATAATGTAAACATCAAGACAAAATTTAAGTTAGGGAGGAAACTTTCACTTCCACTATGCTATTCATCACTAATGGATGTTTGGACAGGAACTCAAGCAGTACTGATACCTGGAGGCATAATCTAATGAAGAGCGCATGGAAGAATGCTGCTTTCTTGCTTGATCCTTATGGATTGCTCCTGGTGACTTTCTTAACAAGCTTTTACATAATATGCAGCCCAGAAAGCACTGTCCATAATAGGCCCGGGCTCTCACTACCCACTGATCACTTCTTGATAGAATGCCTCATGGTTGTATTTAAAGGAGGATTGTCCTAATATGAACATCCATACCCCCTCCCCCTCCACGATTACATGTACATATGTAAAAATGACACAGAATCAGGGAGGATAATGAGGCTATGAGATATTTTCACATATATCTATAAATATTTTAGTATTTGAGTATATTTGCTTCTGTTCATTATCACTTGCTAGTTTTTCAATGGTATGACTTTTTTCAAAATATTGTATGTGGCCTTTAAGCTTAACTTAATGGTTTGTAATTTACTAAATATGCTGTACTTTTAAACTGTAATTTTTCCTTTCCAATATGCTCCGTTAACTCTATGGAAACTGTAATTGTACAAACAATTAAACAACCAACATGTACATTGTTCATAAAATAATCTCCCTTTTACCCTCACAATAATATTTCGAGGCTCCCTTTTTCTTCAATTTGCTTGGATATCTCTATATTACAAGGTTTAATGAAGCCTATTGAATAAAAGACGAAACATATCACAAAATCTCCACTCATTTCCATTAAAGAAAATTATAGCAAGACAGTGAGATGAAGACATTAGCATAATATTTTATAGCATGGACATATCAAAACAATGTTTAATTGAAAACAAATAAAAAATGATGGTGTCAATATAGTAGCCTGAACTTAAAAGAAAGACATTCAGAGATCTTCTCCACAGCTCTGTTACTCATTTAGACTGTATTCCTTTCCACATTTTACAAGAATGTCACAGCTATAGTGTTAGATTGATAACATTTCAACTATGTCGATCCTTCATGATCATTTAAGCTTGCGTCTGCTTATTACAATTTTAATTAGTTGTGCAGAAAGCTTTGAAAAAATCTTTAGGCCTCCTTCTTAGAAGAGGTCTTATTGATGGGGATGGTGCATAATGATGCAGCAGTATGAATCCCAGGTTTAAATGAGCCCTGAAGAAGAGAAGAGAATGACAGTAATAATATGCTTCTACTCTGGCAGTAATGATTTTCAGTAAAGACAGACACTACTCACCACATAATTCCTAAATTAAGGAGTTAAGGAAAGAATTCAGGAAAACATATAAAGTCCATTTGAAAATTTTGCCTAATAAAATTTACATGAGCAGAGTAGCACAAAATGTGGAGTATTGTCTATCTATTTGTCTGTCTGTCTGTCTATCCTTCTATCTATCATATAACTATCATCTTTCTGTGTACATAGTTTATTTTTCTGCCATGGGAAGCATGTATAAATTGGAAGATAACCTGAAGAAATCAGTTTTCTCTTTCCATTCTGTGTCCTGGGGATCAAAATCATGTCATTAAGTTTGATGATAGGAGCATTCACATGATGAGTTGTTTTGCTGCCTCAAGTTCAGATATGTGATATATCACACATATCATATACCTTTCATTGACATCACAAGGGCATCACCCAAGTAAGCCATAATAATAAAGTAAACATGACAAAATGAGCATAGTACTGTTGCCCATACTAATTAATTTGGGATGACTGAAGTACCAAGGCAAAAGGTATGAACAATGAGACAGAAAATAGCTTTCAGAAAATAATTGGGAAAATTTACCACATTATAATCTTACTTTGTGTGTATATGTGTGTCTGCTTTTTCCCATGTGTGACCATACATGTGAAGGAGCATAAGTAAGTAGAAACCTGGGTAATGGAGTCTCTCTCTTGTTCATTGACAAAGGGCTTATAAATTTAACTTAATTCCAGTCACTCCAGGGTAATTTAACAAGTTAAGCCATCTTTTGCAGTTGACCACTTATTTTTCAATTTTTGAGACTACAGAAGGTGTTGAAAAGTCAGAATTAGATGTACACCTAGTGAAGGGATCTGAAATGTAGTAACTGTGTGAGCGAAAATGTCAGCAGGATCTTTACATACAGATGAACAAGAAACTTAGGTTAATACTGACAAATAAGAAGAGGCAGGGTTATTATATAAAGTTAAGGAATAGGAACATTTGGCTCACTTTATTAGATAGTTACTCTAGGGAAGCAATTATTTGGACAAAACTTCTATGAGGGAGAATTCTATGGTTGACATTATTCAGCACAAATTGTGAATAACATTTGGACAAGATAAGGATTTGCAATAGTAAAGTCTCAAGCTCCTCGCTCCACAATAGCTCCAAGTAGGACTTTTCCATAGACAAGAAGCTTTGCTGTTCCTTGAAATGGTAGTGACTTTATCCATGAAATGCAAAAACATACATACACACATACACATAAACACACACACACACACACACACACATACACACACACACACACATGAAACCTCAGAGTTTTCTTTACAAACCATATACATGATATCTAATTTTTCTTTTGGAAATTATCTTAAGCCATCAACTTATTTTTTCTGTGATTTTTTTTTTGGCATCATGAATCATGAAAGAGAATATTTGAATGTTAACAACCCAGCATAAAATGGATACTAATCAGACAAGTGAAGTCGTAATAGAAGACAGTTGTATTATTTTTATTGATACTTGTGACAACAAAGGAATTAGTTTGAAATGAAAAATTACCTGTAATGTATAATCTACAAAAATCAAAACAACCAATAACATTACAAACTTCTCTTAAAATATGTCTGGGAAATGTCAATATTCTATAATACAAAACTGTATAAAACATTATACAACAGGTTTGTATTAAGGCAGTTATTAATATTATAATGTCTTAAAACCTTATATTTTATAATAATATTTCTTTAATCAGTTTAAACATGAACTTTATAACATTATTAATCATGAGTGAAAGACTAATGCTGGTGAAATAGTTTTCATATTTGTTTTTAAAATTTCTTTTTTTTTTTTTTTTTGATTCTTTTTTTCGGAGCTGGGGACCGAACCCAGGGCCTTGCGCTTCCTAGGCAAGCGCTCTACCATTGAGCTAAATCCCCAACCCCGTTTTTAAAATTTCTTAATATGAATATTCTGGGTATACTGTTTATGATTGCTATGACAGATTGGACCATGCTGTGAGAATAGTCAGGTAAGAAGTAACATTTTAACATTTTGAAATTCTTACAACTACTTTTCTCTTTTTAAATAACATGTTTTTGTATCAGTACAGAAACAAAAATTACTTATCAAATTAGCCCCTTAAATGGATCTATTTGCTCTATGGCTTAGGTAGAACTAAAGGATTTGCCACTTTTTTTTTTTTAAATATTTGTAAAGTTTTGGTAAGGATCCTGTGTTGTGATTTCTGTGTGAAGGGCTTTCCACATTTTTTACATTAGTATGTTGAAGACTCAAGGAACAAGAAAATCATCACCTGCATTTTTCCACTTAGAGGTTTGCTTTTCAATATAGAGACTTTAAAGAACTTGGAGTATTGGGGACCAGGTAATAGAGTTGCTACATTGTTTATGTTTGTAAGGTTTATTTCCTGTCTACATTCTCTAGTGAACATCTAGTTTTGAGTACAGGATAAAGGATTTGCCATATTCATTTCATTTGATAGGTTTTTCCCCAGTATGGACTCTTTGTTGATAATATGTTGGGGACTTGATAGAAGATTTTGATACCAACATTTGTTAGGTTTGTCTCTATTGTGAATTCAAAGGAGAACATGAGGACTAGTAGATGAGGAAAATGAATGACCACATTCATAAGTCTCTTTTCCATTGTGGATACCTTGATGGTCATGGCTATTTGAGGAACAAGTAAAAGATTTGAACATTTCATGTACGTTTGCTAGGTTTCCCTCCCGTATGGCTTCTGTGGTGAGCTTTTGGATATGAGGACTTGTTGAATGATTTCCCATACTTATTACGTTTGTAAGGTTTGTCTCAAGTATGGATTCTTTTGTAAGATGTGCTGATGGAATAAGTGATTTCCCACATTGATTATATTTGTCAAAATTCTCTCCAGTATGCATTCTGTTGTGAACTTTAAGATGTTTGGACTGTGTAAAAGATTTCCCATATTGATTACATTTGTAACCTTTCTCCTCAATATTGGTTATGTGGTGACCTTTAAGACTTGAAGATTTGGTAAAGGATTTCCCACAATCATTACATTTATAAGATTTCTCTCCAGTATGGATTCTATGGTGAACTTTAAAATTTGAGAACTTCGTGAAGCATTTCCCACATTCATTACATTTGTAATGTTTGTTTCCAGTATGAATTCTGTGGTGAACTTTAAAATATGAGGAGTAAATAAATAATTTGCAACATTGATAACATTTGTAAGATTTGTCTCCAATATAGATCTTTTGGTAAATTATAAGACCTGAGGAACTTTCAAAGGATTTCTACATTCATCAGAGTTATCAGGTTTTCTCCATTATGAATTGTTGGTGACGTTTAATGTTTGAGGATTTGGTAAAAGACTTTCAACATTCGTTACATTTGTAAGTTTTCTCTTGAATGAAAATTCTGTATCCAGATATTTCATTGTCAAACTTCTATCTCCATATTTACAGAATTGGTTTCTATGTATATCTGAAAGGCTATTACATCCAAATATTTGTGTTATTTCTTTCTGAAAATATTCTTGTGTGCACACCTTTGGGAATAACCTCTTGGAATGAGCACAGTTCAGAACTGAAAGTAATAAAAGCAAATCTTTATATGACAATTTGGAATTATGTAAAAATTATATTCATGGAAAAGTTATAAAATAGCTCAAATATGAGGATCATAAAAAAGGGTATAACCAGACGTGAGGCATTATTTCCAAAGGTATGTCATAAACTCACACACACACACACACACACACACACACATATGTGTGTGTGTGTGTATTTACATATATATATATATTATTTGTAGATATTTCATGAAAATCATCATATATATTTGTAATATATATATATATGAAATTTATCTTTAATTAGTCAGTATAACAAATAACTTGAAACAAAATTGTGCAACTATCACCCATTAATACACAAAAATTCTCCTCACTGAAACACAATTATCAATATGGACACGAATCATATTTCTATTCATTAAAAGAAAACCATGATAGAAATGAGCATGTGCAACCGTTATTTCAGATTTTTATCCTAAAGCCAAATTATAGGCTTTTGAATCACAGAGATTTTTTTTTATAAGAAAGAAGGAAAGAACCTGGCAAAGGATGTCAGACTCATGAGCATACAGGATTTCAAAATTCCTGAATCATTATCCTAATATTGATTTTTCAATATCAAATTCATTTTCCAAATGAATTTGAAATTTACTCTCTCTAATTCTATGAAGTACTGAGTTATAATTTTGATGAGTATTGCATTCAATCAGTAGATTGCTTTCAGCAAGGTGGCCATTTTTATTATATCAGTCCTGCCAATCCCTGAGCATGGGGGAACTTCCCATTTTCTGAGATCTTCAATTTCTCTCTTCAGATACTTGGAAGTTTTTATCATGCAGATTTTTCACTTTCTTGGTTAAATTCAAATCAAGGTGTTTTATATTATTTGTGACAATTTTGAAGTGTTTCATTTTCCTAATTTCTCAATCTATTTATTCATTGAGTAGGGGAAGAATATTGCTTTCGTTGAGTTGATTTTATATCCAGCTACTTTGCTTAAGTTGTTTATCATGTTAATGAGTTCTTTGGTGGAATTTTTGGGGTCACTTATGTATACTATCATATTATCTGCAAATAGTTATATTTTTCCTTTTTCCTTTTTAATTTGTGTCCCTTTCACCACTTTTTTGTTGTTTAATTGTTATAGCTAGGACTTCAAATTCACTATCAAATAGATAAAGAGAGAGTGGGCAGCCTTGTCTAGTCCCTGATTTTAGTGGGATTGGTTCAAAGTTCTCTCCTTTAAGTTTGATGTTAGCTATTGGTTTACTCTATATTGCTTGTATTATATTTAGATATGGGCCTTGAATTCATGATCTTTCTAAGACTTTTAACATGAAGGGGTGTTTTGTCAAATGCTTTCTCAGCATCTAATGAAATGATCATATTCATGTAGGGTTTTCTTTCCTTGAGTTTGTTTATATAGTGGATTATGTTGATGGATTTCTGTATACTGAACTGCCTTTGCACACCTGGCATGAATGCCTGAACCTACAGCTCAGATTCATCTATACTGTCTGTGTTCCAAGTCACCTCAGAACTTCTTGTTTCTTCTCCCTGAGTGCTGCTATTCCAGGTACATAGCTCTGCACCAAATTTCGATTACTTGGTGAAGCATCAAATTACAGTCTTCTGAAAAAGAAAGTACTCTACTAACTGAGGCTCCCTTTTACAGACTTTGTAATCAAGAAATGTCTAGAAAATGATTCATTTAAACCTACTTCGTTGACAGAGATTCAGAATTGCAATAGAGTTTTATGCTTTTTGATCTTCACATTTTCACCTTTATTTTAACATAATAAAGTATATTGGAGGGCAGGTAGGAGCTAAGGGGGTAAAATGCATAAGGACTTGAATTAAGATCTTCAGCATTCACATAAAATTTTGTGGTCATAGCAAACAATTTAGTATCTAAACAACAGGGGACATAAGCAGACTGATCTTGTGGACTCACTTTCCCATTCACCCAAATGAGAAAAATCGCCTAAAAAATCAAAGTTGAGAGCCAAATAGGTTGGCATATTTCAACATAGATATGTCTTGTACCACATATGCACACTGGTACACTCACAGATGCATGTGCACACACACACACACACACACACACACTCACACACACACGCGCACACACATATATACACACACACATCAACAGACACACATACACACACAAACACACATACAATACACAAAGACACACATGCAATATTTGAAACATATATATGCCTTATATTTAAATTTTACATATGCAATATTTCCTGCACATTTACCACTTAAGCTTTGATAATATTTTCTGCTCTAATTCTTTTAAATTACTTAATTACCACTGTATCTGTAAGTCAATAAAGTTGTCAAAGCTACTGAACTGATGATGGACTGGAGAAATTTTGATGGCATGTGGTTAAAGGGACTGCTTTTCTAAGCATTACTTTGTATTATTAAACATATCTTATTTAAAATAGTGTTTATAACTAGAGTACTCTGAAATACTAAATGAGCAGTATGTTCTCTATATCAGAAGCAGACCTTATTTATATGTCACAAAACAATTAGGAGACTAATGGAGGACCTGAGTTGTCATGGAAAAACATTAGGAATGTTTGCCTTGACAATGTGGCTAAACCTGTCTTGATAAGACAAGGATACATGTTTGAGCATACTAGATGTGTAAATGTTACAGGTTTACACTTGAGTGCTGCTAAAACAAAGCAAGAGCCAAGGAGAAAAGCTAAAAGTAAAAATACAGAAAGAAAGAAATATTAAATATTTCTGGGACCATGATTTAAAAATTCTGGCACTGAAGAGGTTAAAATATTTCATTTTATAAAATCAGATTATGCTTCCTCCTGTTTTGAAGTTCTCCTAGTAATTGTCAAGTAAGCCACAAACTTTGCAAAGAGTTTCCTTAAGATATAGCCCAAGTTTGCTCAGTAGATTATACTCTGGGAGTACTACAAAATGATTCATTTAATTCTCCTTCTATGATTGAAAGGAAGAAAACCATTATCAAGTCTGTTTTGAACAATTCCGAGAATGAAAGACATGTCTCTTTATGATTCTAATCTCATGGTTGATTTGAGTGATACTTCCCTTACTGAGTTTCTCTTACTAAAAAATCTTCAAGTTATAAATAGATAAAAGAAACTATGAACCAGTTCTACATTATGATGTGGACCTATGCCTAAACTAATTGGAGGACAGCTCACTAACCCTGTAAAAAGTAGTCCTACCCTGTGAGTAAGGGGCCATCATAGAATTAGACATAAAAGAGATGACTGCTTTATTAGCCCTCAGAAGAAGAGGGAAAAGGCCACTTTATTTTTTAGAATTAGTGAAACTACTTTCTTAAAAATTTCTTACCCTTTTAAAATTTTAATAGCACTGAGAAGAAATCCTGTAGCCTTGATCACAGTAAGTATGCACCACACATTCCCATACTGACAACCAGGAGCATGGGGAATAGACACTTCATTTTGATTCTTTAAAAATTATTTTAAAATATGGTAGAGCTCTTTGCTTCATGCTTAAATGCAAGACATAAGACATCATTCCTTGCAGAAATGGGTAGAACTCAAGGAATCATATGAAGGAAAATAATCTGATCTCAGAAAGATACATACTTTGTTTTTCCCATTTTTCTACTCTGACATTGTTTAAAGGGATTTTTAATCGAAAAGAAAAACATATATTAAATTATACTTGCCTTTCAGAAAATACAAAAGTTACTCTTCCACAATCAATAAAAATGGTTATTTTTAACAAGGTAAAAGAACTTAGAATCTCAGGAGAGAGACTGTGGGATTGTCTGCTCTACCACAGGGTACAGCCACGTGGGGAGGTGGGATGCGGGAAGTGTGACTACACTTATGCCACATTCCACACAACTGCCAGTGGGTTTGTGGCCATAGAGAAGCACCAAGGCACTGCTCAGAATGGGTAAGTACTATCTGAGATGTGGGAAGCTAGAACTGGCTGAGAGTTTCCCAGGCATGTGACACAGCAGGGACATTGTGTTTTTCAGAACAGATGAAAGTCTTAAAAAATCTGAGAACAGAGTCTTGGGTTTGTAAGCTGGGTCCAGCCCAGAACCGGGGTGGAACAAGGAAGTGGAAAAGAGGAGATCTGACTGGTCCCACAGGTTGAGTTCTTAGTGGCAGGTTTGTTGGGTGTTGTGGCTGGCAGTACAGAGAAGGCTTCTATGGGATATGAGGCAGCAGCTCTATAGTGAAGGCCTTCTCCATGGCTCCCAGTGATAAATCCCAATGAAAAGAGCAAGTGCTTAGTTCTAAATAATTAATTGCCATAGAGACAAGTGTATGAATAAAACCATATCCCACTTCTCAGGGTGAGCCTGAAATTATTTACCTTTGCAGGGAGGAATTGATGGGAAGGAAATCTTATTGGTTATTTTCTCCAGGCCTCTAGGAGCCTCATTAGCATGTGTGACCACAGATCTCATCTCTTTTACTATTGTCTTGCTCTTAGATGTTAGGGATGCCTCATGTGGAAGGGCTTGGGCATTGCCCTTATGTGACTGACTAATAGCCACAAATCTTTAGAGAACTGGGCTAGTTGCAGAAGCCGTGTACCTGGGAACAGTCAAATATATTACTGTCCCTTCAGGGTCTCTGTGCCTTTAAAACCTTTTGCTTAACTGAGGACCAGGCTACTTCTCATGGTTCACTGCACCACAGGGGACTAACCTGTCACAAAATGAAATACTTTTCTTTATCTATTTTGTCTTCTTTTATGTGAATAAACTATCCTAACTATCAAGATTTCTTTGACCTCTATCATAGGCTGTGATCCACAGACCTGGGTGTGTTTGTGTGTACATGCATGTTTATGTTTGTGGGTGTTTATATGTTACATATAACATGCTCAAGATCTAGGTATTTTCCTCAGGTCTGACCTCTTATTCATAAAACAGAAACTTTGACTGGTGTGGTGGTATGAATATATTTGGCCCACAGAAAGTGGCATTAGTTAGAGGTATAGCCTTGTTGTAATATATTTGACCCTTTTGGAGGAAGTATATCAATGTGAAGGCAGTGTTTGAGGGCTCTTAGTGCTCGAATTCTACCCAATGCAGAAGATACAGTAGTCTCTTTGCTTTCATCAAAGCAACATGTACAACTCTTTGGTGCTTATGCACCATGTCTTCATGCATGCTTCCATGCTATGCATCATGATGATAATGGACTGAAACTGTAATCTTTCTCCAATTAAATGTTTTCCTTGATAAAATGTCTCTTAGCCATGGGGTATCTTCACAGCAATGGAAACACTAAGTAAGACAGAAGTCGCTACAAGAAATGGGGAATTTCTGTGATAGTTCTAATCATATTTTTGTTTAGAGGAAAGTTGTTTTTTTGGGGGCTTTGGATTTGGAAAGTCATGGAATGCTTTATAAGTGACTTAATGAACTTTTGTAGTAAATGGAAAACATTGGTGCTGAGGGTAGTTTGAACTCTGGAAATCATTCTTAAGAAAAATATTGTCCTTTTTGCCCTTTTCTATAGAGTCTGCAGAAGCTACATGAAGAGATTCAGATTAATTGCATAGGAAAAAAAAAAACTCAAAAAAGCTCATTGTAGACCTTTGTTCTCTCATTTACTTCATAAGGGGAATTTTGATCAAGTATAGCAATTTTGGAAATGAAAAATAGAAAATTTTCAAGTATTAAATGCCACTAAGAAATGCAATAAAGTTAAATCCTATGTTCAAGGATATTAAGTGGAATTAATATAACAGTAACCTCAGGGCAAGAACACACTTGGGTACGCTTATTGCTCATGACTTTGCAGTTTAAAAGGGGATAGCAATAGCATGCCATGCATTATTTTTCACTTGGAATTTTAATGTAAACTGAACTATAGTCCAGAATCAGAAAGCACACCTAAGATACAGATCTCACCTATGATCCAGGTATTGAGGCTGGAACACACAAGATTTTCACCTAAATATTTACATAGAATGGCACACATTTCCTTTAGATTTTGAGACATAGTGGTCATGAAAAGCTTGATTGAAGGCATGGTAATATATGCCTTTAATCCCCTAAGACACAGTCAGAAAGATCTTTTAATTGAGGGTGAGCATGTTGCAGAGCAAAGTACATGTAGAGCAAGGCTTAGGCCAGGTATGGTAGTGCATACCTTTAACCACACAACTCAGTAAACAGAGGCATGTAGATCTCTAACCTCAAGAACATTCCAAAGAACATATTCAGTAACAGCCAAGCTTTGGCAGTGAAAAATGAAATAGATCTGAGGGTCAAATTTCAATCTCAGCAAGCATCAGACAAAAATTTAAACAAAGTTCAATTTGTGTATTTTCTTGCAAGAACCATCTTTCCTATTTATAAAGTACCACTAATTTTAAAATGTGTGTATGTGTGACTTATAGTTAAATATATATAAATAATTTACAATGTTTGTGGAAATGTTCTAAATTAAAACCTTCTCTGTTGGGCTGAGAGACAGCTTAGTCAGCAAAGCCTTGCAAGTGTAATGCCCATGAGTGTGAGTAATATGGACCTTTATAGCCAAGCTGGGCAGGTGTGCGGTAGCATGCTTCTGTGTGTGTGAAAAGCAGAAAACCACCTATGCTGACTACTTACCTTTTCTCATCATTCTGGAATTTTGTAAGCTACAAGAAGTGAGCTACACATATCTTCCTTGCTTTTCTTTCCCAGTTCCGAAGTTATAAGCATATGCAAAGTTCCTTGATTGTTTTTTAATATGTTAATTCTAGTAATCTAGTTCATGTTCTTATCTTATCGTGCAAGAACTTTATCAACAGAGCCATCTCCCCTGCTGTAGGTATTAGTATCTTTATCAGACATTGATGATTTGGGTCTTAGAAGAGCTTGGTATCTCCATAAAGTTCTATGGTTTGTAAGTTGCGAATAGAAAATTAGAATGTATGATCTATTTTGCAGTCAAGTTTGTCATTCATTTTCTCTCTTAGACTAAATTATGTCAGGTATAAGTAACATTAAATGTAAGGGGAAAAAAGCAATGTTATAATTTGACAATGTAACTTCCACTTCACCAACATGACACCTACTTAAATATTTCCACCTATCATGCTTGTCCTCAAAACTCTAAGATCACCTTAGATGTAGAAAAAATAAATAGGGTATATATACAAGGTACAAAGGCCTACTTCAAAGTCATAAATCCAGTAAGTCACAGAGCTGTGCTCAGGTACAGGTTCCTCCTCTTAGAATAGGATCCTTTCATTCAATCAATGTTCTTTTTTCCTTTTTTTTTTCTCTATTCCAAACTCTCTCTCTCTCTCTCTCCTCTCTCTCTCTCTCTCTCTGTGTGTGTGTGTGTGTGTGTGTGTGTGTGTGTGTGTGTGTGTGTGTGTGTGTGTGTGTTTGCAGATACCCAAAGGCCATAACTGGGTATTGGATTCTCTGGAGTTAAAGAAAGAAGCAGGTGCAAGTCCTATGTGGGTGTTGGGTTTTGAATTTTGGTCTTCTGCTAGAGCACCAAGTACTCTTGACTACTGAGCCAACTCCAGTCCCTCATTCCTATGTTCAAGATTACTTTTCTGCACGTGGAAGAATGTTGCCCTCTATTGAATCTCTTCACTCTGATGTCATAGCACCTTGTTTCCCACTGACCTTCACCACCCATATTCACCATTTCCTATTGCTTCTTATTGGTTCCACCAATTATTCTTCCATCTGCCGACAACCTACAGACTTATTTCATTTAACATTCCTCATAATTTAAAATTGGGCATTTTGTAACAACTTTAATATGACCTTCAATTTCAAAATTATGAGACATCATTTTCCTGATAGTGTTGCAAAGTATCTTCTTCTCCCTAGACATCTCTGTGCTCTGCACTTTAGAGCAGTGATTCTCCCTCTTCATAGAATCATCACCTATGTTGGTTTTTGTTAAGGTAGCAGACAGAGGTATGGTCCACCATCAACAGGAGGAAAAGTCTATTGTCTTGTGAAGGCTCATTTTCTGATTGTAGGTTAATGCTAGGGCGTTGAGGTTGGTCTGGGTGAGTGAAAGTATATTTAGAAGCAGGGGGAGGAAGAAAGTTAGGGGAGAGGGGGAAAAGGAGATAACATGTAAAATGTAATTACATAAAATATCCAAAACAAATAAAATTTAAAATATGTGTATATTTATTTTATATAAGTACTTATATAAATGCATATTTATATATGCTTAACATTAATTTTTAAACACAGTTTCACTTTCCATAAGGTGAATATGTGTTCTTTTTTTTCACACTACTATTTTCCCATGTTTGTGTTGGTGTTTTTCTATTTTGCTATTTAAAATGCATTTGTGTTAAAATACTGAATCAGATAGCAAAGTCTGTGAGATGTTTATAAGAAAAGTAAAGAAAAATACATCAGAATCAAAATCATTTTAAGAAACAAAATATTTTAAGAAAATTGTGATAAGTGACTAGAAAAAACCTAGCCTGGTGTTTTCCTAGGAGCCATGGCTAAGCAGTCATTGATTCAGTATCCATGGGTACTTGATTGAACATGATGTGGTTAATGAAGTTCCTCTCTTTACACTTTACACTAAAGATCTAAAATCACCTCTGACTTAAAAACACTAAACATTTGTGTGCAGTTAGATGTGTGTATGTTTCTATGTGTCAGCGCCTCCTGGGTCCCCTGCAGTGTTTCACACCCCTAGTCAGATCCTTCTGGGTCCCTTGAAGGGATTGACCCCTGCTGAGCCCTGCTGATGCATGTGGAATCCTTTTGTTCATAAGAAAGGAAAAGTCTGGCAGGGTAGCAACACACCTGGTCAGTTCAGTTCATCGATTGTCTTCCCAGTCTTTTGTTTTTGAGATTTAGGCTGGTCCTCCTGGATTTCTCCCCAGTAAATGTCGGTCTTTTGTTATAGAAGTCTTGAGCCGGGGTTTCCCACTGTGCTTCTCAGGTTTTTCCACCTGGTCAACTTGGGGTATATATTGGGTGAAAAAAGCTGCAGAATTGCCTTTTCTTGTTTAACATAAATAACCTGCATATGTGTGTTTTTTAATCCTGCAGGTTTACGCCCAGTTCTCAGTGCTGTGTCGCTGTGTGCATCGACATCTTTGCATGTGTCTACATGTGGAGTCCAGAGAATAATATTAGATGTCACTCCTTGTATATATTCCACCTTGTTTTCATGATCCTGACCCTCTCACTGAATTGGAGCTTACTAAGGAGGCAAGACTTTCTGTTTAATAAGTACTCATGAAACCAGCCATCTCCACTTACACAACAATAGAATAACAATATGCCTCTATCAGACCTCACTTTTAATGTGCATTTTGGTATCTCCACCTCTTGCAAGTCTTAAAGTTTGAGCCTCCTCCTTTTAACTTTCTCCTGCATTATATACCCAGAATATAAGCATTTCTCACCAAATTGATCATCACTGCTGCCTAACTAGCACTCAAACTGTCTCTGTGGAGCAACACAGTATGAGTCCAACTGGATGGAATTTGATTATTATAGAAAAAAAAAAACCACTAGGGTTTTCTATCTAAATATTTTTATACAACTCCCACAATTCAATAGACTTTACTATGTTTTACAGCTATAACCTTGTCATTTTTGTGTAGTATATGTGCTAATCTGTGTATCTCTTTGTGTTTGTTTATGTGTTATTGGAGGAATGTGCTCAGCATGGGGTGAGTAGAGGTCTGAAGGGATTATCAGTCCTGCTTTTTACTTTTAACCTTTTTGAAATAAGGTTTCTTGTTGTTCGCCTATGTTTACATGAGATTAATTAGCTGGAGAATTTCCAGGGACTTTTCTGACGCAGCCTCCCACAGCTTGCCAGTAGAACCATGAGATTATAGACATATTTCATTTGACTTTATGAAAGTTCACCTTTACAGATCTCAGTGCTGATCATCATATCTGCATTCTCAATTTCTTACTAGAGCTTTCTCAAGTTATGGTCAGCTATCAAGGAACTTTTTCCCAAACAACTCCAAGTGGATTTATGTTGTTCACTGTTCTGTTGTTAGTCCTTCCACATTGTTCAAGTGTAGCTCCTGCACAAATTAAATATCAGCAGAACTTTCCCTCTCTCTCCCACTAGATGGCAATGTTTTGCTATCATGCTGGATGTTTTTAGGCATATGTTACCTGATTTTCTAAAGTGCAATTGGATTTTACTGAATAGTAATTAAAATATTTTTTTCCAAAATAGGTAGAACAAGCTGCAGAGGGTTTCTAGAAGTAGATTGAGTAACTTTTTCTTTGACAAAAAGTCATAGGCAATAAAAGATATGGCACAATATTATTTCTCAGATACTCTCCATGATCATTGTGTTCTTAAGCAGACCCTATCCTTTCTGTCTTAATCATCAGTAGGAAGACAGGCATACCACAGCATCTGAAAATATTGAAATTTTATTTGTCAAGTAAATGTTAAAACAAATAGAGAAAGTCACCTGTATCCTCTGGTCATTGAGCATATTTCCTAGCAACCTTTCTTTGACCTGAGCTACACTCTAATGGGTTAACTTTGAATGTAAGAAAGGGACAGATGCAAAGGACTGAAATATATACATCTATTTGAAAATGAATTTCCTTTGTATGACATGGAACTGCTTGAAGAAGCACAATTGTGGAAGACTATTTTTTTTCATACTCTGTGTCTTTATTGACATAGATTCTGATTGATAACCAGAGATAATTGGCTTTGAATTGTAGACTCATGTTTAAACAGATAAGCTAACACTAGGATTCCTATCAAAAAAGCCACTTATAAATGCATGGCAGCAGTGGGTACATAGAGTTAGTAGAGTGTCTTTTATTTATAGGCAGAAAACAGTGGGTTCCATCCTCATTAATGCAAAACTGAGCAAGGTAATACAAATCTGTAATCTTAGCACTCAGGAGGTCAGAAATACATGACTTTTTCTGTTACCATAGTAAGATTTAAGTCTGTGCTACAGCCTGTATCTAATAAGTCAAAGCTAAACATTTACTATTTCATTGAAAAAAAAAATCTTTCAAGTACAATTGAATGACAGTAATAGAATAGAAAGACACTCTCATACTAACACATAAAATGAACTCATTTATTAAGAACAGATATTGAATGCTTAATATTACAAATTATGAAATCTCCAAATTTAAAAGAAAATTAAGTAATAAAGAAATGTTCCAAGATGTCAAAGTGCCCAAACAATACTGAGGTCCATCTTTCAGTTTGCTGAATTAAGAAAGGATTTAATTCCAAATTATCCAACTGTAAAACTTGTGTGATTGATATATATGCAACATTGCCTCTGATGTAGACTACTTTTAGTACTTTTTCTCCTACTTTTTTGTTCAGTGAAGCCTCCGCCAAATCAGTGGTAACTTGACACAAGGCTGATTTTGGCTTATTAGCAATAAAACAGAGATTCATCAGCTTATCATACGTTCATCACTTCCACCTTCTCCATACAAATGGGAAACACAAACAAGTCTGTTTGGGAGTTAGCTTCTAAATGGCAATGTTCCATTTGACTTTGGCCTCTGGTCACAGAAATTTCATATTAGTTCTGTTTAGATTCTTGTTAAGTAATTAGTAATAAACAAAATTAATGCTTGGTTTTATGTCCAAATCCTGGCTTAAGTGAGAGTTTTATATTTGAATGATTAAACATACCATGAAATATAATGTACAAAAATTGCCTTTCAATAAGGTCTTTTTAAATTGGAAACTTAAACATTATTAACAGTTTCTGCGTTCTAGAACTTCCTTTCACCAGTCAGACTTTTATTTAAATTGAAAGATTTTTTAATAGTGTGTTATATGTAGCCACAGACAAGTATTTATGTAAATTTAATATACACATTTAGTGAAAGTGAGAGATGGCATCTTGAGGCAGATAATTAAAGATTCAAGGACATCTGGTATTGACCCACGGCCCTCTGAATAACACCAGATGTGAGTAAACGAGTAACAGCCTGGACCCTGTGATGTTTGTCCAAACCCTTATTGTGTTTATGTTCTAGTCATTATGTCCTGCAGATAGTGTTCCAGGAAACCGGAACCAAGCCTAACCAGATGTTTATTAGGTGCAGAAGCTTCATCAACTCTAACAAACAATTACCTTAAAAGGACCGGAAAAGACCTGCTTTTGGAACAAAGAGGACCTGGCCTTTCTTCTGATTTAGTAACTCTGTCCCAGGAACTAACTGACCATAAAATCCAGGAATCATGAGGAAAATCCTGTGACTTTGGGAGTTCCGTCTTGTCATATCTCTGGCATTTCCCCTTGATGTCCCTTCCTTTCGGGGGCTTGTGGTTTTTCCCTTTAAATAGTCCGTCTCCTAGTCGCTCGGGGTCGACACACCTGTCTCCTGAGAGGGATACGTGTCGACCCCGAATTGGGAAAATAAACTGCCTCTGCTTATTGCATCAAGATTGGTCTCTCGTGTGTCTGGGGCCCGCGACTTCCCGATACTTGTGGGAGGGCCTCTCTACAGAGATCTTTCAAAACTCTTTGTATTTCTTATACATATAAAGAGTAATGACTGATAAAGGAGAGAGCAATAGACATAGGAGAGAGATAAAGAGAGAATTTTCTAAATATGTATATTCATTTTAACTAATTGATCCTGAATAAATTGGAAATTTTATTTCCTGTCACTGTTCCAACAACTGTGTCTCTGTGTCTGTGTTTGCCTGTGTATGTTATCCTGATGTGCGTGTGGTCAAGTGCCTGCCAGAATGTGTTGGATCACATTCTAGGTTATTCATCCTCACATTCTACCTGTTTTTAGACAAGTCTCCTCTTCTCTTTTTCACATACCAGGCACACTGGTCCAAAAGCACTCTGAAATCCCCCAGACTCTTTCATCTTGAAGTAGGTACAGTAGATTCTAGATCCACATGCCTGTTTTCATCTTTACTAGGTGTGCAATCTTCAGCAGGACTAAATGATGCATTTGAAATTTGTCATTATATACCCTTTTCCTCACTGTTGCTTGTAGGAAGTTAGATTTGAAAAGTGCTACAGATCACCTTTGAAAGTGTGTTATTTTGTTTTAGTCTTATTAGGACCACCACCAAATGTATATACGATATATGGGAAGGTGATGATGTTTTGGGAAAGTACATTGATTTCTTTTCCCTAAGCCTTGAATAAAATTAAGTATAGCAGGACTGGAAGGATGACTTGGACAAAAGTGCCAGTTGAGCAAATTTGAAGACTGAATTTCTGACCCCAGCATCAATATGACAAACTATTCATCACAGCAATGCCTGTTGCTTGAGCTTCAATGAATCTTATATTATTTTCTGGCCTCTGCAGTTGGACACGCACATGAATTTATCTATCTATCTATCTATCTATCTATCTATCTATCTATCTATCTGTCTGTCTGTCTGTCTGTCTGTGTGTATAACAAATACATACATATTTTTAAAAGAAAATAACTAGTGGCCAAAATATAAAAAACTAAAATCACTATATGGGTCATAATTCTTTTATTAAAATACTATACTTATGGGCTGTAGAAAATTTTTACTTGTAAATATTAATTAAGACTATTATTCATTAATTTCCACATTATTTTCACAAACTTGGACTGAAAATTTAATGTGGTCTTCACTCTTCAGTAACTCACTCTTAAGTAATTAAAGAATTGTGCCAATAAAAATAGCTGCCTCATGATGCTCAATTCTAGTCCACATGCAATCACAAAGAGCCATCAATTTCTGAGGCCTCTACTTATATGGAAAATTTAGAATGGATTCAAGTAATGTTGAGCTTTTTCTGTGGTATTCATAGGGGTTTACTTTATGGAATTCCAACTAATAGACTTGCCACATACATATTCAATGTATTAAAGTTGAAGTGTGTGAAGACAATATTTTGTTAGAAATTTATTGTCTATTTTTTGGTTAGGTGCTCCAGAATTAAGACAAAACAAAATACAAACAAACACTCTTTCCATGGACAAAAGTCTATCAAATTGGTGCCCAGAATTGTACCAGTCCACAGCTCTCTGTACCCAATTCAAATGGGGGAGAAAGCTTGATTCTCAGAAGTGTTGACAATACTGAGAGCTCAGAGGAGACCTCCACTTTTATTCATATTCTTCGATCAAGAAGAACTGACTGCTGCCCTTTAGATACAGGAATATAAGAGCAGTCAGAGACAGGAAAGTCCCAATTTTTTTCCTAGCCCAGAGCTGAAAACCAGTCACCAGGATCTCTGCCATATCTGAGGGGAGATGTAAGACAAGATCTTTAGTGGTCCCACCTAGCAGTTTTACAACACATAAACCTAGGGTCAGCTCTCTTTTCCCAGATCTGGCAGGAAAAAAAGTCTCCAGGAGTGCTGACTCACAGAATTAAAGGACAGGGCAAGTAACTGTCAGAGACAGCAAGACACACTAATAACACAGACAACCTGATGGCCAGAGGCAAGCACAGGAACCTAAGCAACAGAAACCAAGGCTACTTGGCTTCAACTGAGCTCGGTTCTGCCACCAAAACAAATGTTGGATATCCAAACACACCTGTAAAGTAGGATTTAGATTTAAAATCACATTTCATGATGATGTTAGAGGAATTTAAGAAGGACATAAATAACTCCCATAAAGAAATACAGGATAACATGGGTAAATGAGTAGAAGACCTTAAAGAGGAAACACAAAACTCCCTTAAAGAATTACAGGAAAACACAACCAAACAGGTGACGGAATTGAACAAAACCATTCAGGATTTAAAAGTGGAAATAGAAACAGTAAAGAAAGCACAAAGGGGGGCAACCCTGGAGATAGAAAACCTAGGAAAGAGATCAGGAGACATAGATGTAAACATCGCCAACAGAATACAAGAGATAGAAGTGCTAATTACAGGGGCATAAGATATCATATTAAACAGTTACACATCAATCAAAGAAAATGTAAAAATCAAAAAGCTCCTAACCCAAAACATTCAGGAAATCCAGGACACAATGAGAAGATCAAACCTAAGGATACTAGGCTTAGAAGAGAGCAAGTACTCCAAGTTTAAAGGGCCAGGAAATAGCTTCAACAACATTATTGAAGAAAGCTTCCCTAACCTAAGGAAAGAGATGCCCATAAATATACAAAAACCCTACAGAATTCCAAATAGATTGGACCAGAACAGAAATTCCTCCTGTCAGATAATAGTCAAAACACCAAACTCACCACAAAGAAAGAATATTAAAATCAGTAAGGGAAAAAGGTCAAGATAAACTCAGACCTATAAGAATTACACCAGGCTACTCACCAGAGAATATGAAAGCAAGGAGATCCTGGACAGATGTCATACAGATGCTAAGAGAACACAAATGACAGCCCAGGCTACTATATCCAGCAAAACTATCAATTAACATAGATGGAAAAATCAAGATATTCAAAACAAAAACAAAATTATATTATATCTTTCCACAAATTAAATGCTACAAAGAAAATAGATTGAAAACTCCAACATAGGGATGAAAAGTACACCGTAGAAAAAGCAGGAAAGTAATCCGCTTTCAAACAACCCAAAAGAAGATAGCCACTTAAACATAAATCTACCTCAAACAAAAAGTAAAAAAATAAAAGGAAACAACAATCAATATTCTTTAATATCTCTTAACATCAATGGACTCAATTCCCTAGTAAAAAGATATAGACGTTTGCAGACTGGGTCAATAAAGAGGACCCAGAATTTTTCTGCAGGCAGGAAACATACCCCAGTCACAAAAATAGACAGTACATCAGAGAAAAAGGCTGGAAAACAATTTTCCAGGCAAATGGTCCCAAGAAAAAAAAGATGAAATAGCCATTCTAATATTGAATAAAATCGACTTTCAACCAAAAGTTATCAAAAAAGATAAGGATGTACACTTCATATTCATCAATGAAAAAATCCACCAAGATGAACTCTCAATCCTCAATATATATGCTCAAAATCCAAGGGTACCTACATTCAAAAAGTAACCTTACTAAAGCTCAAAGCACATATTGCACCTCACACAATGATAGTAGGGTATTTCAAAATCCGGCCCTCATCAACAGACAGATCATGAAAACAAAAACTAACAGAAGTTATGAACCAAATGTATTCAACAGATATTTATAGTACAGTTCATCCTAAAGAAAATTATACCTTATTCTCAGGACATCAAGGAAATTTTTTCAAAATTGACCAGGCCTCAAAAGATAAAAGACAACTTAAATAATCCCATGCATCCTATCGTATCACCATGGACTAAAGCTGGTCTTCAATAAGAAGAATAACAACAGGAAGCACACATATACATAGAAAGTTAACAATGAACTACTTAATGATGATTTAGTTAAGGAAGAAATAAAGAAAGAAATTACAAACTTTTAGATTTTAATGAAAATGACGACACAACAGCCCCAAATTTATAGGAATCAATGAACATAGTGCTGACAGAAAATGCATAGCTCTGATTACCTTCAAGAAGAAACTGGAGAGATCATACATTAGCAGCTTGATAGCACACCTAAAATCTGTAGAACAGAAAGAAGCAAATACACCCAAGAGGAGAACAAGGCAGAAAATAATCAAACTTGGGACTAAAATTAACCAAGTAGTAATAAAAAAGAATTATAAAAAGAATCAACAAAACCAGGAGTTGGTTCTTTGAGAAAATCAACATGATAAATATGCCCTCAGCCAGACAAAGAAGAAGGCAGAGAGAGTATATCCAAAATAACAGAATATGAAATGAAGAGGGAAACATAACAACTGAATTGAGCAAATTGAAAAAAATAATTAGATCCTATATTAAACGACTATATTCAAAGAACTGGAAAATCTGGATGATATAGACAATTTTCTAGATAGATATTATGTACCAAGGTTAAATCGGGATCAGATAAACTATCTAAACTGTCCTGTGACTCCTAAAAAAATAGAAGCAGTTATTAAAAGGCTTCCAACCAAAAACAAAAATTAAAAAAATGCCAGGACCTGAAGGGTTGAGTACAGAATTCTATCATACTTTCATAGGATACCAATACTGTTTAAACTATTCCACAAAATAGAAACAGAAAGAGCATAAGCCAATTCTTCTTTGTAGCCACAATTATGCTTACACCTTTGCCACAAAAAGACTCAACAAAGAAAGAGAACTTGAGATCAATTTTCTTTATGGATAGGTACCAAAAAATATTCAATAAGATTCTCAAAACCTGAATCCAAGAATACATCAAAACAATCATCCATCATGATCATGAAAGTTTCACCACAGGGATGCAGGGATGGATAAATATATAGAAAACCATCAGTATAATCCATTATATAAACAAACTCAAAGGAAAAAGAACCACATGATCATCTCATTAGATGCTGAGAAAGTACTTAACAAAATTCAACACTCCTTCATGTTAAATGTCTTGGAAAGATCAGGAATCAAGGCCTATACCTAAATATAATGAAAGCAACATATGGCAAACCAGTAGCTAACATCAAATAAATGGAGAGAAACTTGAAGCAATCCTACTAAAATCAGGAACTAGACAAGGCTGCCCTCTCTCGCTTGTTACTTATATAATATAGTACTCAAAGTCCTAGCCAGAGCAATCAGACCTCAAAAGATAGTCAAAGTGATAGAAATTGGAAAGGAAGAAGTTAAAATATCACTATTTGCATATAATATGACAGTTTACTTCAGTGACCCCAAAAGTTCCACCAGAGAACTACTAAGCCTGATAATCAACTTATGCAAAGTGGCTGGGTAAAAATTAACTCAAACAATCAAGTAGCTTTCCTCTACTCAAAATAAAAATAGGCTGAGAAAAAAAATAGTGAAATGATACCCTTCACAATAGTCACAAATAACATTAAGTACCTCAGTGTGACTCTAACCAAGCAAGTGAAAGACCTATGTGACAAGAACTTCAAGTCTCTGAAGAAAGAAATTGAAGAATATCTCAGAAGATGAAAATACTTCCTATGTTCAAGGATTGGCAGGATTAATATAGTATAAATGGCAATTTTGCCAAAAGCAGTCTAAAGATTAAATCACAATCAAAATTCCAACTCAATTTGTCCTAGAGTTAGAAAGAGCAATTTGCAAATTCATTTGGAATAACAAAAACCCAGGATAGGAAAAACTATTCTCAACAATAAAAGAACTTCTTGAGAATCATGATCCCTAATCTCAAGCTGTATTACAGAGCAATAGTTATAAAAACTGTATGGCATTAGTACATAGACAGGAAGGTAGATCAATGAAATAGAATCGAAGATCCAGAAATGAATCCATATACCTATGGTCACTTGACAAAGGAGCTAAAAGCATCCAATAGAACAAAGACAGCACTTTCAACAAATTGTGCTGATGCCACTGGGTGTCAGAATATAGAAGAATGCGAATTGATCCATTCTTATCCCCACATACAAAGCTTAAGTTCAATTGGATAAAGGACCTCCACATCATACCAGATGCGCTCAAATTAATAGAAGAAAATGTTGCTAAGTGATTCAAACAAATGGGTCCTGGGGATAATTTCCTGAAAAAAAAGAACAAGGGCTTGTTCTCTATGATCAAGAATCGACAAATGAGAACTCATAAAACTGCAATGTTTTAGTAATGCAAAGGAAGCTGACATTAGTACAAAACAGCAACCAACAGATTGGGAAATGATCTTTACCAATGTTACATCAGAGATAGGGTTATTATAAAATATATTCAAAGAGTTCAAGAACTTAGACTCCAAATAGCCAAATAATTCTATTAATAAATATGGTAAAGAGATAAACTAACAATTCTCATCTGAGGAGTAACAATTGACTGAGAATTACCTAAAGAAGTATCCATCATCCTTAGTCATCAGAGAAATGCAAATCAAATAAACCTTGAGATTCTACCTCACAGCATTCAGAATGGCTAAGGTCCAACACTGAGGTGACAGCAGATGCTGGCAAGGATGTGGAGAAAGAGGAACACTCCTTCATGGTTGATGGGTTTGCAAGTTAGTACAACCACTCTGAAAATCTGCCTGGAGGTTCCTCAGAAAATTGAACATTGTTCTACCTGAGGACTCAGCAATACCACTCCGAGCCATTTACCCACAAGATGGTCCAACATTCAACAAAGATACATGGTGCATTATGTTCATAGAAGGCTTATTCATAATAACCAAAAGCCAGAAAAAACCCAAATGCCCTTTAACAGAGGAATGGAAACAAAATATGGTACATCTTCACAATGGAGTACTACTCTGGTATCAAAATAAAAAATGACTTCATGAAATTCATAGACAAACTGGTGCAACTAGAAAATATCATCCCGAGTGAGGTAACCAAATCCCAAAAAAAACCACACATGGTATGAACTCACTGATAAGTGTATATTACCCCAAAAGTTTGAATTATCTAAGATATAATCCACAGACCACATGAAGCTCAAGAAGGAAGACCAAAATGTGAATGCTACAATCCTTCTTAAATGGGGCAACAAAAATAGGAGGAGATATGGAGACACATTTTGGAGCAGAGACTGAAGGAATGGCCATTCTGTGCCTTTCCTACCTGAGGATCCAGCCCATGGATATACAGCCACCAAATCTTGACAATATCGATGAAGCCAAGAATGTCATGATGTCAGGAGCCTGTTATTGCTGTTTCCTGAGATGTTTAGCCAGAGCATGACAAATACAGAGGTGAATGGTAGCAACTTTTTTCACTGAACTGAAAAAGGATTTCCCAGCAGAGGAGTCAGACAAAGCTGAAGGGGCTTGTAAGTCCATAAGAACAACAATACCAACCTACCAGAATTCCCAGGGACTAAACCACTAGCCAAAGTCTTCACATGGATAGACCATGGCTCCAGCTGCATATGGAATCAACAAACAATATAATTTCATGGAAATATCCTTGTATAAAATTCCTGTCAGAATGAATTGTAGTTATTCAGTGCATAAAAAGTCAAAAACACTCACGTGCACACCCACATACACACACTGCAAACACACACACAGGCATAGAAAGACAGACACAAGCAATGTACTTTTATATGCATATGTGTACATATGAATACAAAATTATGCATATGTAGGGAGAAGGAGTAAGAATCTTAAAGAAAAATGTTTTATAAGCATTCTAGAATAAAATCAACATTTAGGAGAGTTGGTCATTGACAACACAATTTTCCCAACCTGTCTGGACACTCATTATGTAAATGGAAGTTAAAAGTAGACTCTGCACTTCTGGTCTTATTAATATAACACTAATGACTACATTCATATGCATATGAGACACTTATTAAATGGTATACCAAACAAAGCTGAATCTGGACCTAGATACACTATTTAAGCCCAAAATCATATCATAATTATTTTTTGGTACTTAACGGAGAGTGGCAGATCTTGCTTCAACAGATCAGATAGCAGGAAGGCAGCTCATCTGCACAAAGCCTGTGAGGTTAGGACAAAGCATTTTCATAAACAGGAAAGCCCCACCATTCTACATGGTAGGCACAATGAGGTTAAAAATGAGGGAAGTGGGATTTTAATGAGCCATGTTATAAATATGAATACAGAATGGAAAGTAGCCACCAAATTATCTGAAAGGAATAGGTATTTAGACTTGGATTCTTTGAAATTTAGGGTTACATATTCTCTCCAATCTAACAGTTTGACATTTTGTTATGTACACAAAGTTCCATGGGTTATTAACAGTACTCTCTGGAAGAAAAGAACTTACAGAATAGATGTATTGTATGCATGCATTTCTTGGTTTACATGTGAGTCAGAGAACGCTTGGCATGAGTGTGCTTTCTCCTTTCAAATATAGATTCTAAGCATAAATTTTTGTTTTATTATGCATGTCAGAAAAACCCTTTATATCCTAAGGCATCTGACCATCTAGCTGGCCTAAATATCTATTACGAAAAATGACTGGGTAGTTTGACTTTTATATCATAATGGCAGAAAGCATGGCAGCATCATCACAGATATACAGAAGGAGATGAGAGTTCTGAATCTTGACTGCAGACAGGGGACACTGTCTCATGGACACCAAGAAGAGGATCTCAAAGCCCTTCAGCACAGTGACATACTTTCTCCAAAAAGTCCATCTACTCCAAAAGGTCACACCCCCTTATAATACCATTCACTGGGACAAGTAAATTCAAACCAACAAAAAGGTAATTTTCACATACAAAATTTAGAAGTTAGCCTTAAAACACACACACACACACACACACACACACACACACACACACACACGGAAGAAAGAAAGAAAGGAAGGATGGAAGAAGAAAGAAAGAAAGGAAGGAAGGAAGGAAGAAAGAAAGGAAAGAGAGAAAGAAACAGAATAAGAAAAAGAGACAGAGAAAGAGCAAGCTTCAAGGCTCATGCCCATCATTTAGCTGTCTCTAAGGCACTTCTGTCCTAAGACGTTCTGGATCAATTATGCACTTGAAATATGGCTGGCCACCATAAATCAACATTTTTGTATTATATGTTACCTAATTTTTCTTCAACACTAAACCCACTTGAAAAGTTCATACAATCATCAATATTTTCTTTTTTTTCCAATTTAGTCACGGTAAAGTCAAGTCTTTGGAACAGAGTTTAAACCATGGGATGATTTCAGCCTTGCAGGGTGAACGCTGTGCACATGATTATCTCTATTATAAGAAGCCAGTGGAAAAATTGCCCTGTGGGAAATGGTGACTCATTTAACAGCTTACCATTATAATCTAGATACAGTGTTGCTGTTGTACTGCTACAGCCTGGCTAAATCTCTGAGGTTAATTAGCTTGCAACTGTACATAATGAAGAGCAAAAGCTATTGTGCTGATTAAGGTATATTAAAATATAAAGGTTGTGTGCACCTTTCATTTGGGGATATAAACTATTGAGGTGCATAGCAAACCCTCCAATGGGATTTATTTATTAGTGTTTAATTCAGCAGAATAATGTTCCCCGTATTTAAAAGAGGTAGTTCCTGTTCAAATAAATCTTTCTGAATGATCATAGATACCCCTAAAAATGTGAGTCAACTGTGATTCTAAAAGACCTCCATTTGACTAGCAAGATGAACCTATATAGGACCCACCCTTATGCTTTAAAAACTAAATTCAGATATTCATTGTCTGTGTGCCTCTTAGATTAAATGCTGCTCTCTCCTACATTTTCCAAAGGAATATATGTGTTTATTAGATGCTGTTTCATTTTACTTTAATAGATTTATTTTTCACAAATGTAGTATCTAGACAAAGAAAGTAAACATTCAACTACAGAGAAGATCAAATCAATTAAATGTCATGTCTCTTTAAGGGGGAATATATGAATGAGTCTCATATCATAGAGATTATTTCTGAACAAAAGCAGAGAATACATCTCTAGAAGCAATGGCAAAGCTCTGATCTGATCCTAACACTTTTAGGGTGTGTATTTCCCTTTTCAATTTCTTCTGTCAGTTTTATTTTATATTATTTTATTTTATCTTATTTTATTTTCAGTGTTTGTACTACTGTCTATTGCAGTCACTTTCACCTCTGGGAGATCAAGGTCACTGAGGTGTTACATTTCTACTCCATCTAAAACACTAATTGTGCTTGCAACACAGTAACTGAATTCATACTTATAGCACATAAGTAAGAAACATTTGACAAGTGGATATTAGCCAAAAATCTTGAATTATCCAAGATGCAATCCATAGACCACAGGAAGCTCAAGAAGGATGTCCAAAATGCAGATGCTTCCACTCCTCCTTAAAAGGGGAGAAAATATCCATAGGAGGGGATATGGAAGCAAAGTTTAGAGCAGCAACTCAAGGAATGGCCATTCAGAGCCTGCTTCACATGTGGCCCCTATAAGTAGCCACCAAAAGTAGATAACATTGATAAAGCTAAAAAATGCATGCTGAAAGGGACTGGACATATTTCTCTCCTGAGAGACACATCCAGAGAATGTCCAATACAAAGGTCAATGCTAGCAGCAAACCACTGAACTGAGAATAGGACCCCCTTGGAGGGAATTAGAGGAAATATTGAAAGAGTTGTAGAAGCTTGCAACCCCATAAAAATAACAATGCCAACCAACCAGAACTTCCAGGGACTAATCCACTACTGAAAGGCTCTACATGGACTGACCCAGAGCTCCAACTGCATATGTAGCAGAGAATAGCCTTGTTTGGGCACCAGTGGAAAGGGAAGCCCTTGGTCCTGCCATGGTGGACCCCCCAGTGCAAGGGAATAAGGGGGATGTATAGGGAGAATACCCATATGAGGGAGGGGAAGGGAAGGAACTGGGGGGCTTATGGACAGGAAACCGGGAAGGGGAATATCATTTGAAATGTAAGTAAAGAAATATATCTAATAACAAATTTAAAAAAGAAACATTTAATATTCTTAGTTCTAAGAGTCCAATTCTTGCTCATATGAACACAACAAATGCTCTTAATTGATGAATTTTGTATGAACCCCATATTAGTTTTTAAACCACATTTGTGCAGATTCTTGCTAAGTCTTTAATATGTTCAAACTCCGTGGGGGACTAATTACATACTTAGGAATATTTTCTAAATATTACGTATAATAACTATATATGTGATTATTTATAGACACATCTTTTCAGGAAGAACATGAAGCCAGAAGAAAATTATTTCTGTTAAAAAATTTCATGGGCATGGAAATTCAGTTAAATTAAATTAATCAAATAAATGACGCACACACACACACACACACATATGTGTGTGTGTGTATGTACATATATGTTTGTGTATGTACAGATGATGTACGTATGCATCTAAATGTGTGTAAGTATAGCTGCACCTAATATGTACACACTGAATGGTCTACAATACAATATTGAAAGCAATTGTGAGAGAGGGAGAGGAGTAGGAGCTTGAGGTGGCTCATTACTTTGTATGTACACTCAGTCATGAATGAAAATACTATTTATCTTTGGTAAGAGAATAGGAGACAGTTCTAGGGATCAGGAAAGCAAAAACAATTGGATTCTAAAAGCACAGTATCTTAAAATGAGAATGACCTAAGATAAAATGCACATAGCTATCGTGTTAGTGCTGAGATATTTTCATGTGCTATTCCAGTGCTGAAATTGCAGCTAATGCTTGCTCCATGTCCAGCATTTTCTTGTGAATTCCAGAGAAAATTCAAGTCTGTCCCTAACAAGGAAAATACTTTACTAACTGACTTCATTTCGTTAAGTGCTTCCTTGACCATGTAATGTCCACTCATGATTTTAGGATATGCTATTTCATGCTAAGAAGAAAACATTCTTATTAATTTTCTAATTTCTTTTTAGAATTCAAAATTTACTTTTTTCTTGACTTTTGTTTGTTGTATTTTGTTTAGTTTTGAGACAAGGAAACAGAATCTGTAATTTTGGGTTAAGAAAATTTCTTGATGTTAGGCAATTTACAACCCATAATGTCATTTAAGAAAGCTTGTTAGATATCAGCATTGATGGCTACATGATTAAAAGTGCTTGCCTAAAAATGCTTGCCATACATAAATGAGAACCAATGCTTGAATGTCCAGAACGCACATAATGCATAATGTTGGTCAATGTTCAATTCAAACATATGAAGATAGAGAAAAGGGCATGCTCTGGGGAAACTGGCTAGGGAAACTAGACATATCAAGGTCTAATTGAGAGACCCTGAATTAAATAGTAAGATGAAAGAGAGAATAGTGACTAAGGATGATTCACAACTAGAAACTTGAGTCTCCACATCCACTCCATACCAAACACACTCTTGGTGCATACACAAAGACACACATGCATACATATTGAGGCATGCCACACAGATATGTTTGTGCTTGAGCACACACCCAAAGAAACATGTAGCAGGCTACACATATACTCATACACACGCAGAGTGAGGGAGAGGGAGAGAGACAGAGAGGCAGTGGAAAGGGAAAAGGAGAGAGAGAGAGAGAGAGAGAGAGAGAGAGAGAGAGAGAGAGAGAGAGAGAGAGAGAGAGAGGGTCAGAGACAGAGAGAAACAGAGACAGAGAGAGTGAGACACATAGAGAGAACCTTTAGGAAAAGAGAGGCAGAGAGAAATTTAGAATCAGGGTATCAGTAGGACAGATGTAGCACATTGTCGTCTAGACTTTACAGGCCATTGCACTTATAAATGCACAGGAGCTGAGGATAGCTGCACAACCACGTGCAAGAGAACACCATCAAAAAGAAAAAGTAATGAAAACAAACAAAAAATATAATGAAATGAGAATGCAATTACTGAAAAAACAAGTTCATGCTCTTCCAAAAAGAGTATGTTTGTTAATTACTTGTTAATATTTATTTTTAACTTTGTCAATATGTTAATCAGCTTCTAAAGTAAAATATATAAAATTTAATAGAAATCCATACAGTGTATCTGAGAGAAGAGATTTTCAGCAGAGCTCAGGACCAGGAAAAAAATATACAAAATGTTGAGGTGCCAGAAAACTTTGCTTTATTTGAATTCCAAGCCAATTGTATAAATACATATTTTAAAAACAATTCTAATACTTGCATCTTATTTTTTAAAGACTTTACACTATATTGCTACCCTTTACATAAAATGTGCACTGTAATGGGAATAGTTTTATAAAGATTGCCAACCACCAGCCACCTGCTGTGTCTGAAAACAGGAGAAGTCATTATACTGCAAATGATATCCCATCAAAATATCAACTTTCAGATCCACAGACAGTATTGGTAGGATATATGGTTTGTTGAAATAAGACACTTGTGAAGACTCCTCTACTATCCTCAACTTACATTATTTTTTATTGGATATTTTTTAATTTACATTTCAAATGTGATACCCTTTTCTCGTTTCCCTGACCTAAGCCCTCTATGCCATCGCCCTCCATTTCATCTGCAAGGGTGCTCCCCAGTCCATCGACTCCACCTTCCCACCCCACGACTCCACCTTCCCATTCCTCAACTCCACCTTCCCACCCCTTGACATTCCCCTACACTGGCGGTCCAACCTTGACAGGTCCAAGGGCTTCTCCTTTCATTGGTGAAAAACAAGGCCATCTTCTGCTACATATGCAGTTGGAGCCATGGGTCAGTCCATGTATAGACGTTGGGAAGTGGTTTAGTCCCTGGGAGCTCTGGTTAGTTGGCATTGTTGTTTTTATGGGATTGCAAGCCATTTAAGCTGTTTCAATCCTTTCTCCAATTCCTCCAACCGGAGTCCCATTCTCACTTCTGTGGTTTGCTGGTAGCATGTGCCTCTGTATTTGACATGCTCTGGCTGTGTCTCTCAGGAGACATCTATATCCGGTTCCTGTCAGCATGTACTTCTTAGCTTCATCAATCTTACCTAGTTTTGGTGGCTGTATGTGTGTGTGTGTATATACATATATATATATATATATATATATATATATATATATATATATATATATATATATATATATATCACATGGCCTTTTTTTCAGTCTCTGCTCCAAACTGCCCCCTTATACCCTGCTATGAATATTTTTGTTCCCCATTTTCAGTAGGAGTGAAGCATTCATATTTTGGTCATCCTTCTTGAACTTCATATGGTCTGAGGATTGTATCATGGGTAATTCGAGCTTTGGGGCTAATATACACTAATTAGTGAATTCTTAGAACGTGTTTTTTTTTTTTTCTGATTGCTTTACCTCATTCAGGGTGATAATTTCTACTTCAATCCATTTGCTTATTAATTTCATGCAGTCATTTTTTTGATAGCAGAGGAGCATGCCATTTTCTGTATCCATTCTTCTGTTGAAGGACATATGTGTTCTTTCCATCTTCTTAATATTATAAATAAGGCTGCTATTAACATAGTGGAGCATGTGTCTTTGTTTTGTGCTGGAGAAACTTTTGGGTATATGCCAAGAGAGGTATAGCTGGGTCCAAAGGGCGAGCAATGTCCTATTTTCTGAGAAACCTCCAGACTGATTTCCAGAGTAGTTGTACCAGTTTCTAATCCCACAAACAATGGAGGAGTGTTCTTTTTTCTTCACATCCTTGCCAGAATATGGTGTTACCTGAGTTTTTGATCTTAGCCATTCTGACTGGTGTGAGGTGGAATCTCAATGTTGTTTTGATTTGAGTTTCCCTGATGACTATGGATGTTGAACATTTCGTTAGGTTCTTCTCAGCCATTCACATTTCTTATCTGAGAATTCTTTGTTTCTCTCTGAACCCCATTTTTTTCATCTTTATTAACTTGAGTATTTCCCATTTATATTTCAAATATTATCTTCTTTCCCGGCTTCCATGCCAACATCACCCTAACCCCTCCGCCTCTGCAACTATATGGGTTTTCCCCACCCCATCCTCCCCCCATTACCGCCCTCCCCCCAAGAATTCCGTTCACTGCGGGTCCAGCATTGGCAGGACCAAGGGCTTCCCCTTCCACTGGTGCTCTTACTAGGCTTTTCATAGCCTCCAATGCAGTTGGAGTCCAGAGTCAGTTCATGTATAGTCTTTGAGTGGTGGCTTAGTCCCTGGAAGCTCTGGTTCGTTGAAATTTCGATCATATGGGGGTCTTAAACCCCTTCAGCTCTTTCACTCCTTTCTCTGATTCTTTCAATGGGGTCCCATTCTCAGTTCAGTGGTTTGCTTCTGGCATTTGCCTATGTACTTGCAATATTCTGGCTGTGTCTCTCAAGGGAGATCTGCATCCAGTTTCTGTCAGCCTGCACTTCTTTGCTAATCTAGTTTGGTGGCTGTATATAAATGTGCCCCATATGAGGCAGGCTCTGAATGGGCGATCCTTCAGCCTCTGTTCTAAACTTTGCCTCCCTATTCCCTCCCAAGGGTATTCTTGTTGCTCTTTTAAAGAAGGAGTGAAGCATCCACACTTTTGGTCATCCTTCTTCAGTTTCATGTGTTCTGTGCATCTAGGGTAATTCTAGCATTTGTGCTAATATCCACTTATCAATAAGTGCATACAATGTGTGTTTTTCTGTGATTGGGTTACCTCACTCAGGATGATATTTTCCAGTTTCATCATTTGCCTATGAATTTCATAAAGTCATTGTTTTTGATTGCTGAATAGTATTCCATTGTGTAGATTTACCACATTTTCTTTATCCATACCTCTATTGAAGGACATCTAGGTTCTTTCTAGCTTCTGGCTATTATAAATAAGGCTGCTATGAACATAGGGAAGCATGTGTGTTTGTTATATGTTGGAGCATCTTTTGTGTATTTGCCCAAGAGAGGTATAGCTGAGTCCTCAGGTAGTGCAATTTCCAAATTTCTGAGAAATCTCCAGACTAATTTCCAGAATGGTTGTACCACTCTGCAATCCCACCAACAATGGAGGAGTGTTCCTCTTTCTCCACATCCTCGCCAGGTACTGCTGTCACCAGAGTTTTTGATCTTAGCCATTCTGAATGGTGTGAGGTGGAATCTCAGGGTTGTTTTGATTTGCATTTCCCTTATGATTAAATTGGCATTCTTTGCTGTCTTCTATACCTATTATACTTAGATTTGATCTCCTCATTGTGTCTTATATTTCCTGGATATTTTGGGCTAGGAGCTTTATTGTGTTTTACATTGTCTTTGATTGTTGTGTCAATGTTTTTTCTATATTATTGTCCGCCCTTGTGATTTTCTCCTGTACCCTGTTGGTGATGTTTGCTTCTATGACTCCAGATCCATTCTCTAGGTTTTCTATATCTATGTTTGTCTCCATTTTTGTTTTCTTTATTGTTTCAATTTCCATTTTTAAATCCTAGACTGTTGTGTTCAATTCTTTCACCTGTTTGTCTGTGTTTTCCTACAATTCTTTGAGAGATTTTTGTGTTTTATCTTTAAGTGCTTCTACTTGTTTACTTGTACTGTTCTGTATTTTTTTAAGGGAGTTATTAATTCCCTTCTGAAAATCCTCCATCATCATAAAATTTGATTTTATATCTAAGTCTTGCTTTTCTGGTGTGTTTGAATATCCAGTATTTGCATTGGTGGGAAAGCTGGGCTCTGATCATGTCAATTTTCTTGGTTTCTGTTGCTTAGGTTCCTGCACTTGCCTCTGGACATCTGTTTTTCTCTGGCGTTAGCTTGTTTTGCTGTCTCTGACAGTGTCTTGACCCTCCTTCAGGCCTGTGTGTCAGTACCTTATATTATTATTAAGTTTGATTTTTCGAGGAAACTGTGGCAGAAATGGTTTGATTCTGAAGCTGTTCATATCTGAGAAATCATATCAAAATGGAATGTTTGAGAGTTTGCAAGTGGACACTGATGGATCTTCTGGGCAAGCTAAGAATCATTCTTTCTGTGTGAGCTGTTTGTACACTCTTTGATCAGTAATATCCTGTTGCAACAGTCAGAAGGATACAGACCATAGTAAACCAGCAGGACATGATTTGAAAGGTTGCAAGGCCCATTATTAATATATGATGTGCTTAAGTAGATACCACATATTTTCTATTATTAAGATGTCTTGCTATGGTGTGAGCTGTTTCTGACTCCAGTGCCTCCCATTGGATCCTTTCCCCATTGGTGGCTTCTTGGGTTGCCATGTCAATTCTCATTGGGAGAGGATACATTTAGTCCTGACCCTTGATCGGCCAGAGTCCATTGTTCTCATAGAAGTGGGGTTCTCCTCTTCTCTAAGTATGAAAGAAGGAGCAAAGAGGGAAAGCAAAGGAGAGTAGATCTAGGAGGAAAGGAGGAAGAGAGCATACAATTAGGATGTCATGTAAATAAATGTAAAAAAATATATCTTGTTTCAAATAATGAAAAATTGTAATAAAATGAAAATAATGGGTTGTATTTCTTCAGTAGAAGTTTTAAATCACAGAAGTGGATATGTTATATGTTTGAATGGCTCCGAAGCAGTATAAAGAAGAAGGCAATGAAGTTAGAGTTTAGGCTATAAACAATTGTGGCTCTTTTTATGTGTCACAGCTGCTTCTAGTAATATTAGCAATTTATAATGTTAACCAATAGTAGTTTTCCTAAGGACAAAGTTAAGCATTGAATTCTTTATGTGTGTGTTGGGGGGGCATGGCAAGTACAGATGTGTATAAGTACAAATATCAGAAAAGCATCTTACGGATATCCTATCACTATCACTAATAACCTTTTTCTGATAAGGCAAGGTCTTTCACTAAGCCTAGTTGAAAGCTAATAGTCAACAAACTCCAAACTTTCTATTGTTCCTGTATAACGTTGTTGGGATTGCATACATCAGTATGAGCATGCTTCATTATTGACATTGCTTACAAAAATTTAAACTCAGGCTTTCATGCTTATCTACCAATTGTTTTACCAACTGAGCCAATTGTGTAAATAACCATTCAAACTTTATTAAAGTTTCCAAAATTCCAAGTAAGAGAATACATGCCTACATAGTTGACATACCTGTGCCATGGAGGTTGCAGGAGAAGAGTACAGAACAGAGAAGAGTAAAGTAGAGATAATAAGCTTAGAAGCTGTTCAATGCAGAGCTGTGAGAAGAGACAGTGAAATGAGTAACATGAGACATGTGTTCATTTTTCACGTTACTATACACAAGTAAACTGATTATTGTACTCTGCTTGTCTACCTTCCTCATAACGCACAAATGGGTGATTATTTTCTAATTATAAGACAGAGGATCCCATCTTTCTTAATTTTTTGACCCTTTAATACTGTGCCTTGTGTCATGGTTACCCTCAACTGTAAAATTATTTTTGTTGTAACCTCATAACTGTAATTGTGCTATTGCTATAAATTGTAATGTAAGTATCTAATATGTCAAATATCTAATATGTAACTCCCAAGAATCATTAAGACAAATTTACCTACACAATCACTGCAGTTGCCTTTAATGCTCATTTCAAACCCAACATGATTGAAATGTAATATTTATGTTTAATCTTGTATTATTCTTACCTACTATTAATGATTGTGTTAAATGATACTACTAAATTACATTAATCACATGCATATATGCAAGTTCCCATATATTCATACATATAAATACATTTTTGTACATATTTATATCTATATCAATTCATAATTTTAGAGTTGCATATTAGACATTCAACATATCAGATAGTTACATATATGTATATTAATACTTACATATATATATAATGTGTGTGTGTGTGTTTGTGTTTACACACAGATATTCATGAAAAGTCTTGTTTTCCCCTGAATTTCAGGTTGACTGTTAATATTTGTAAACAATATCTCTAATTGAGTTATTTGAAGTTGAAGTTTTCTGTTGCTCTGCTTCGCTGAATCTCTTTTGCTGTTTACAGAACATCTCTGTTGTACTACTCTACATATCTAACACTGTCCCTTCAACCATTTTAATGTTATTCGCTGAAATACATTATATCATTCTTTTATTTGTGCTGGTACTATCTTCTTTGATTCACAGAAGCCATGATATGGAAATTACAATTTGCTTGGAAAAGATCTACAAATGAGGGCATCCCTGGGCTTGCATTTCAGTAAAAATTTAGTGGCTGAAGCACCAGAGTTTGTATATCACAATAATAGTACCATGTCAACTTTGAAGCATATGAATATGTTTCTATTTTTCTATGTGTCTATACTGTGATGGTTTGAATAGGAATCACCCATGGCTAATATGTTTGAATTTCATTTTTCATTACAGTGTGATATTCCTTGACAGGGATTAGGAGATATGATACTGCTAAAATAGGTCTATTCTTGTTGAAACCAGTTTGTCCCTGATGGGAAAACGCTCAAGCAAGGTCCAGTGTCTTTCTCTTATTGCTGCCTCCCAAACCAGCTATTTAACTCTCTGCTACCTCTTATCTACCATATCTGTCTCCATATTGCCATGCTTCCTGCCATGATGATAATGGATGAAACCTCTGAACTGTAAGCCAGCCCCAGCTAAATGTTTCCCTTTATAAGATTCCCAATGGAAAATCAAAGTAAGACACAAATTAACCTGGGAATAAGGTATTGCTATGATAGGCCTGATCAGGTGTATTGGAGAAATGTAGACTTTGAACTTTGGAAGAAGTCAAACACTTTAAATCTGGATTAGTTAGTTATAGTAGTAAAAGAGATAGAGCAGTCAGTGGTGCTGAGAGCAATGTAGATAATGACAGCTTGGCTCAAAACTTTTCAGAGAAGAATATAGGTAGCCTAGAGATCATCTCTTGATGAGAAATGTAACAGTTATTTCTGACCTTGTCCAAAAAATCTGCAGAAGCTTAAATTAAATAATTTTTGGATTAACAGAATTGGTAGAGGATTTTTTAAAACCACCTAACATTTATTGTGATGTGTGATTATTACTGGCTAGACTTATGGTAAGAAGCAAGCAGAGCAAAATAACTACAAAGTGTTCATGATAAAGGGAAAAGAAGCACGAGGAAAAAGTTAAAAGAAAAGCCCAATCCTGAGAAAATAAAATAAAATTAATGGTAACCTCAGGGCAACATCCAACCCAGCTAAGCTTCTGTCTTTTGAAACAGAAGAATCACAATCAGAGCCAGATGGAAGCATCAACTTCATAATTTCACCCCAATACTCTGTCTTTATAAAGTCCATATAGACAAGAAATTAAGTTATTTCATCATCTGAAAGTAACTGTTTTATTGAGTTGTAACACATTATGGTAGAGTTTTCTCTCCTGAAACATTCATCTCTTAAACTTGGACCCTTCTGGAATGCAGAACTCAGGCTCTGTAGCCACTTTCCCTACCCATACTGCTGCCTCTGCTTGCCTCTACTGCTGCCTCCCTTGCAACTGGCATTGTTGCCCTAATGGTGCTAGAGGAGAACTGGGACCCTGCAGCACTGCAGGGTCCCTGCATAGGGTTCACTTTTAAGAACTGTAATACTTAGGTCATTTCTGCCTGGACCCATGGAACTCTGGTTCTGAATAATCTCTGTGTTTGGTCTGTAGTACTCACATATATTGGCTTCTGTTGATTGTGGTTTTGTATTTTTCTCTTGCCATCTGGTTATCCCTAGTGTTTGAAGATATGGGTGATTCTGTTTGGAGTCTGCCTCTTTTGTCCCTGGGTTGCAATAGGTCTTCTGGTAGGCCTGTGGCCCTGGCTATAGCAGACATCCCGTGGAGCCATCCAACAGGAGGGTATTGTGAGGGGAAGAAAGCTCCTGATTTGCTTTCCTGGCTGCAATAGATCTCCAGGGAGGCCTTCAGAGGAGTAGCAGTCACACTGTGTGTGTCCTTTATGAAGTTGTTTTCCAAGGGGTACTTAACAAGACTTGTAAAGGTGTGCACATTTGCCATGATGACTCTTACATTCATTCTAATAAATGATATTATCAAGTCATTAGAAGTTTGCACACTCTAGTGAGAAAAAAAAAAACCCACAACCTCCAAATGTGCAAGGAATTTTCTCAATATGTTTTGAGTTTCTCACTCCTCAACATGTCATTGAGGTTCACTTAAACTTGGCCGGACTGAGCAGAGCTAGGCCACAGTATGTATATTCAGTTTAATTTTGGTCAACAACAGAGGTCATGCTGAAACTCCTTTATAACTTTTACAACTGTATTTATATCTTACTAGTATCTTATTGGAAAGAGCTAATCCCATCACATTAAAAAGGAAACATAAATTAACTATGTTAGTTATTTATGTTGATATTGCAAAAATCACTTGGAATTAACTGACCATCCCCTGTTGTATATGTGACTGGAGCCATGGGTCACTCCGTGCGTACTCTTTGATTGGTAGTTTAGTCCCTGGGAGCTATGGGGGCTTTGGTTGGCTGATATTGTTGTTTTTCCTAGAGTATTGTAAACCCCTTCAGCTTCTTCAGTCTGTTCTCCAACTCTTCCATTGTGGACCCTGTCCTCAGCCAAATGGTAGGGATGAACATCCACCTCTGTGTTTGTCAGAAGACAGATACATTGGGCTCATGTCAGCATGCACTTCTTGGCGTCGGGAATAGTGACTAGGTTTAGTGACTGTATATGGGATGTATCCCCAAGCAGGACAGTCTGTGGATGGCCTTTCCTTCAGTATCTTCTACAAACTTTGTCCCAATATTTCCTGATGTGGGAGTATTTTGTTCCAACTTCTAAGAGGGACTGAAGCATCTACACTTTGGTATTTCTTCTTGAGCTTCATGTGGTGTGGAATGGTCCCTCCCAAGTTCAAAATGGAGCATCTCTTTGTTCAGTCTTTTTAGAAATATCCTCAACAATACACATACAGATGTAATGCATCAATATTTGTGACTTTAAATGTTGTCATGTTTATAGCAGAGATTAGCCAAACAGATGGCTAGCATTGCATACTTGATGGTCTCACAGCTGTGAAGAAGAAAAGTGTTGAATTCTAGCGGATATCTTATCCATTTGTATGAGAATGCACATATATTCTAAATTATAGCACAATTAAAGTATTATGAATTGCATTGTTTTAAGAAATTTTTTCTGTTAACCTAAATTAGTTGATTAATAAGTATTTGGAATAAAGAATGCGTTAATGCATAGTGTTTTCTCCTGCAGCCTATCTCTCTTTTGCTCACTACTTTTGTTTTAACTTATGGTTAATGTTGCAGAAATAATAAAATTAAATAATTACTTCCAGAAATGTACAAATACGATGATGTGCATTGAGAAATTGAAAATGGGAAGCCAAGGAATGGAAAACAATCCTGGCTAGATCAACAGGCACAGGAGTGGCTCTTCCTCTTTTGTTGTTTCTGACAATGCTTCAGATAGACACTCTTTGTTTTCAGAACTACTCAAAATATGATGCTGAGATAATCAAATCCCTTTGACTAGTAAGAATGATGTGTCCATATAGCATATTTTATGGTGGTGGCTGTTCTAAAACAAAACAAAACAAAACAAAACAAAACAAAAAACAGGTTTGAGAGAATAGAAGAGCAAAGAGCATTGCCATCTCTATTGCCACCCATGTTCTTAAGTAGCCACCAGTACAGCAGCATTTCATGTTGGTTTACATAGAGTCTAAGGAAGCTACTGCCGAATTTGCAGAGTGAAAAAGGCTGAGTGCCTGGAGTTTTACATAAAGACTCTTGGTTTCCACTTTTCAGCTTTTATCTTGGGAGAAATCCAATGGCTTTCAAAGAATATAAGAGGAGGGAAACATTGAAAGGACCTGAGCTAGGAAAAAGAAAAACCTTTCTGCTCTGTTTGCTCTGTCAATCTCTTCACCATCTACCACTAGTACTTTTTTTCACTAGAATCAACTGCCTTTGATAAATTGTTTCTATGCTGCATCATTATGGAAAATTTTCAAGTTCCATCATATGGTGGTGCATTTACTAAGAATGTATTAGATAATTTCAAATAATTCCAAAACTGACTGAGACCATATTTGCTAATCATGAGTTGAACTCAAATTCCACTGCTGTTTGGTCAGAAACTATTATTTTATTTTCACTTTCAAAGGTATCTATTTGAAAATCACCATTCCCATGTTTCATGGATAAAATTAAACAAACTATATTCAGAGCAGAGATAAAATCACATGCTCATGTAGCTGGACAATATGAAGTTGGAGATAGCATTTAATTTTGTAGAAATATATAGTTATTTTCTAATTGGTCTCTTAAATATGTTCAATAAAAATTATTTCCTCAGGTTGGGGATTTAGCTCAGTGGTAGAGCGCTTGCCTAGCAAGCGCAGGCCGTGGGTTCAGTCCCCAGCTCTGAAAAAAAAAAAAAAAAAAAAAAAAAAAAGAAAAAAAATTATTTCCTCATATTGCCTGCTGCAAGGGTAAGAGGACTGCCGTCTTCTTGAGGAATTATAATATGAGCTGGATCTCCTGATTCCTTCTTTGTGATAGAACTGTTTCTTCAGACATGATTTGTTGTTGGCCTCTCCCTGTATTGTCAGTGTTCCTTTTCCCTCTTATACTTAAGAAGCCTGATAACTTCCTTGCTTGTAGCAAAAGCCTGAGAATATAGCCATCTGCTGCCTTTGTCAAGCAAAGGACTGTTTGATTTGTACTAACAATTGTACAAGCTGTTCAAGTCCCTGCCCTTTCTTTTGTTCCAGATCTTCTACTTAATCATCATAACAAAAACTGCCTTCATTTATTATACTGTTTTCTTGTTAAAATGTTATACATTCATGCATTCTAAGGAAGTCCTTTACAATATTGAAGTTCTTTTCAGTTGATGAGAGGATTTTTCTGAACAGTAAAATGACAATAAATTGTGTTGCCATCAACTATAAATTCATGTCACAATCTTCTAATTATAGGTAATAATAACTTAGAAATATAACTAATATTTCTTCTTTGTTATATCAATTTGAAATATAGCAGGTATCCCCATTCATTTATTATTTTTATTTAGTGTTATCATCTTGATTTCAAATTTCAAAGTGGCGTATTCTTTAAATGAATGTTCTTAATATTTCTCAAGAAGCACAACTTTAATGATCTAAATATTTAAAGTAAGGTAAAACTATAATGTCTTTAATGTCACATGTTGAGAATCAAGAAGTATGTGTGTGTGTGTGTGTGTGTGTGTGTGTGTGATTGTATTAGAGTGAGTGATACAGAATGCATATATGGTATGTGTTTTTCAAAGATTGAAACATATAGTCCAAGGTTTACATTGAGGTAGAAAAAGATATGGGTTGGGTTCCAATCACCCATATCAGACTATTCAACATTCTTTTACCTCCCGTTTCATATAGTCTAATGATTTCTTTAGGCTTCTTTGGGCAGATACAACTAAGTAACACATGTAATTAAACTAACACATAAAAATAAAAAGAAAAGTCTGGAAATAAGAAAAAGAAAAAAGAAAGAAAATAGAGAGGATTTTCATTGTTTGTTTCACATATACAGTGGTCTAGAATTTTTATCTTTAGGAAAAATTTGGAATATTTATTTCAAATCTTCTCTGATACACACAAGAATGTTCAAACCAAAATTGAATAATTATCACTGGGCATACTTTCTTTCATAGTCTGGATTATGTAAAACATTTCCAATATTGACTACTTGCTTCCAAATCTCATACAGGTAATAAAGTATAAACATTGTTTAGCATTTATATCTATTATTTATATCATATTAACACATGCAAATGGTCAAGTCTAAATTAAATTTTAAGCTTAAACAATCTCTTCTCTTCTATCTCTCATTTATACCAGCTCCTTGTCTATACTTTTTGAAGAGCCATATTCCTAAGCTTCATTGACAGTTAGTGTTTTTGTATATACATTTAATATACATTAATATAATTTGTATGTATATACTATATAAATGTAAGAATATATATATATATATATATACATATATACGTAAGAAATAAAATTTTCATTTCTTTGAAATATAAAACTTTTTCAATTGAATAGGGTGCTGCCAGAACTCTTTGCATCTATATACAGCATAGGTACAACAAATATAACACCCAAGCCATGACTCATGAGAATGTAAATTGTCTTTAGAGACTGTCAATTACTCTGAAAGCCCAGTTAATATCTTTACATATTTTAAGGCATTGAATTGTGCAATATAATTATTTTAAATCTTCCTGCAGTCATCTTCTCAGCTTGCAGCCACCTTCTCTACCTGCTGAGTCCTCTGGGACACACCCAGTTGCCTTAATCAGCCTGCAATCGCTGTTGGACCTCCCTTGTCCCACCATATGTCTGCCCAATTTCATCAGATCCAGTGTTTGAAAGCATATAGCCCGAGAAACCCCAACACATTCCCGACGCCCCAGAATCATTAATCATTAACGCTCCAATTAAACCCCCTGCCAATACTTACTACAACAAAAACCATCCAGTGGCTAAATGCAATCCAGATGGTCAAAGGCCCTCTAAAGAGCATGATTAACAAAAGATAGGGAAATATTAATGAATAAGCTTTATACTATGGATGCAGGAACAGGTCAATATATGAAAATCTATCAACATAATTCACTATATAAAAAACTGGAGGTAAGTCACATAATCATCCCATATGATGCTGCAAAAGACTTCGATGAAATCCAATACCATTTCGTGATAAAAATTTTAGAGAGATCAGCGATACAAAGCACATACCTTAACATAGTCAAAGCAATATACAGCAAGCCAATTGGCAACACCAAACTAAATGGTGAAAAATCTAGAGCATTTCTACTAAAATTAAGGAAAAAACAATGTTGCCCACTCTCTTCACACTTATACAATGTAGACCTGTAAGATCTAATGAGAGGAATAAGACAAGTAAAGGCGTTCAAGAGGGTAAAATTTGAAAAGGGAGAAATCAAAGCATCTTCATTTGAGGATGATATAGTAGTATACATATAGTACTCCAAAAATTCTGCCAGCTATCTTCATACAGTTCATTGTCATCTTGAGCAAAGTGTTTGGATACAAAATTTAAAAAAAAAGTCAGTACCCTTATTTAACACAAAAGATAAATGGGCTGAGAAGGAAATTAAGGAAAACGGCACACTGTAAAGTAGCCAAGAATAGTATAAAGTCTTGGTTTAATGCTAACAAAAGAAATGAAAGAATTATATGACACAAATTCGAAGTCATTGAAGAAAAATATGAAGATACCATAAGATGAAAAGATCTGCCATGCTCAGGGATACGTAAAATTAACAGAATAAAAGTGGCCATTTTACCAAAAAGAATTAATATTCCATCAATTCCTATCAACATTTCAATAAAATTCTCTATAGATCTTCACAGAACAATTGTCAATTTCATATGGAAAAACAAAATACTCATAAGGGCTAAAATAATTCTAAACAATAAACAACTTCTAGAGAACTCACCATCCTTGACTCAACCTGTATTACAGAGCAAGTGTAAGCAAACAAAAACAAGAGACAAAAAAAACAAACAAAAAACAAAAACAAAAAACGCTTCATGTTACTCATATAGAAGAGAAAAGTTGATGACCATGAAATAAATCATTACTCCTATGGATACTTGATTCCTGACAAATAAGGCAAAACTATTCACAGGAAAAATGAAAGCATCTTCGACATATGTTACTGGTATAACTGGATATTGAAATATAGAAGAATGCAAACAGGTCCATATCTATCACCCTGCACAAAACTCAAGTCTAAGTGGATCAAAGACCTAAACATAATATTGGATAAACTAAATCTAAAGAAACAGAAAATGGGGATTAGCCTAGAATTCCTTGGAATAGGAGTCAGCTTCCTGAACTGAGTACCAATGTCTTAGGCTATAATAACAAAAATGGATAAAGTGGATGTCACACAATTGACAAATTTCTGTAATGAAAATGACACTGTCAATAGGACAAAAGGGCAGCTTACATTTTGGAAATGTTTTTGTTGCTAATAAAATATCCAACAGAGGGCTGATATCCAAATGAAATAAGAAGTATAGAAATTAGAAACCAACATTCCAAATAACCCAATTAAACATGGAGTAAAGAGCTAAACAGAAAATTCTCAACAGAGGAATTTCTTAAGGAAATGTTCAACATTCTTAGTCATCAGGGAAAGGTAAATCAAAATTTTCCTGACATACCCTTCTGAGTGGCTAGTATCAAAAACTCAAGTAATTGCACATTCTGGCAAAAATGTCACTAAGGGGAATACTTGCCCATTGCTTTTGGGGCTGAAAACTTGTACAAACCATTTGGATATCAATTTGAAAGTTTCTCATAAAACTGGGACAACTCAATACAAAAATGTATGCTATCTACATGAAATACAAGAAATAGCCGAGCAATAACTTGCCCATCTTGAGAACCATTATATGCACAAGGACAAGTCTCTGAACCTATTAACAATACACTGCTCTGCTTGTAGAGAAATCTAATATAACTGTCCTCTGAGAAGTTCATCCCATCATATACAGGGACTCATAGCCAAACATTGACAAGAGCTTTGGAAATTTAGTGAAAGAGTTGGGCAAATGATTAAGGGCCAGGAATTGAATTGGAACTCTACAAGAAGGCCAACCAACTGAATTATCCTGGACCCTTGGAACCTCTCAGAAACTGAACCACAAACAGAAAAACATACACAGGCTGGACTGACCCCTCTGCCTTTGCATATATTTAGCAGATTTGCAGCTCTGGCTTCATATTTTCCCCCCAAAATGGGAGTGAAGGAAATCCCTAAGTTGTTAAGTTTTTTTTTTTTTTTTTGCTTTTTGTTTTTTGTTTTTGTTTATTTTTTTTCAATTCTTGCTCCTTCCTTTGAGACCCTGATCACTGATTGACCTGGCTTTGTCTAATCGTGCCTCAAAGATAAAACTCAAGTACAAGAAGTACAGTGATGAACACCCTGGGAAATAATGTGCCCACCAAAGAAAATTTGGCCCAGTCGTGAATAAACCCTGTAAAAAGGGTCAGATTATTGGCAGAATATTTTGTGTGTGTATGTGTTCAGAGTTATGCTAAAATCTAGAGGAGCAAAGATAATTCCAAAAGATGCTTTTAGTCTTTGAAGCCTGATAGTTTAGACCCAGGATATGAAGGAGAGAGAGAGAGAGAGAGAGAGAGAGAGAGAGAGAGAGAGAGAGAGAGAGAGAGAGAGAATGCGTTTAAAAGCAGTCCTTCCCATCCCTGCTGGGAATTCTTTGGTGAATGAAGAGAACAATCAACAACCTAAGCTGTTCCACAGCTTTCCTACTGACAAGAAGTTGGGAGTCACACTGCTCGCTCTCTAGCTACTACTGGAGGAATACTTAGTTCTGGCCTTTTACCCTTAGGTGTAATATCTGTTTATTTTATCCAGAAGCTGGAAATAACCCAGATACCCTTCAACAGAGGAATGGATACAGAAAATGTTATACATCTACACAACGGAATACTACTAAACTATCAAAAACAATGACTTTATGAAATTCGTAGGCAAATGGTTGGAACTGGAAAATATCATCCTGAGTGAGGTTACCCAATCACAGAAAAACACACATGGTATGTACTCATTGATAAGTGGATATTAGCCCAAATGCTCAAATTACCCTAAATGCACAGAACACATGAAACTGAAGAAGGATGACCAAAATGTGGATGCTTCACCCCTTCTTAAAAAGGGGAACAAGAATACCCTTGGGAGGGAATAGGGAGGCAAAGCATAGAATAGAGGCTGAAGGAATGCCCATTCAGAGCCTGTCCCCCATGTGGCCCATACATATACAGCCACCAAACTAAATAAGATAGATGAAACAAAGAAGTCCAGGTTGACAGAAACCAGATGTAGATCTCCCTTGAGAAACACAGCCAAACTATGGCAAATATATAGGCACATGCCAGTAGCAAACCAGTGACCTGAAAATGGGACTCCCCATTGAAGAAATAAGAGAAAGGACTGAAAGAGCTGAAGGAGCTTGAGACCCCATATGAACGAGAGTGCCAACCAACCAGAGCTTCCAGGAACTAAGCAGCTACCCAAAGACTATACATAGACTGACTCTGGACTCCAACTGCATAGTTAGCAATGAATAGCCTAGTAAGGGCACCAGTGGAAGGAGAAGCCTTGGTCCTGCCAAGACTGAACCCCCAGTGAACAGGATTCTTGAATGGAGGGTGGTAATAGGGGGAGGATGGGAATGGGAACACCCATATAAAAGGGGAGGTGCAGGATTTAGGGTGGTCTTGGTCTGGAAACAGGGAAAGGGAATAACAATGGTAATGTAAATAAGAAATACCCAATTTAATAAAGATGGAGAAAAAAATAATATCTGTGTACTCTTAACATAGCTACTTCTCTTCCCTCTCTTTCTTTGTCCGTGGTATGCCAATCTGTCGAGGTCTGCCAGTTTATGTCTGAGGTTTCATTTCTTTGTTTGATTGTTGCTGTGTTTCATATTCAAAAGAAAAATAGTTAAAATTTTAATCTGCTGGTCATTCACCCCTTGATATAGCTTTAACTCATTTCAAAAAGTGTCATTTGTTAAAACAAAAATTGTTAAGTTGCCATGCACCTGTAGCTAGAAGTTTAGCACAACTGGAAAAGACCTGCCATGGACTGATTGTCTGTACACACTTCTCTTAAAGGGTCAGCAGCTTCTCAGCACTTATGAAAAGACAGCTGGTGACTGTTTTTCCTACAACAAATCTCTGTGTCTGTAACTAGTTGGTTCATCAGGTAACAAGTTTCACCTCCCTTAAAATTATAGCTAGAAAAAGTAAGAAAAAATCTGTTGGGCTTAAAAAGTAAATGTGTGTAGATCTTTAATTTTTTCTTCTGATTTCTTCTAAATATATGCATATGTGCTACGTCTTTGTTATAAATTATTGGATTATAAATTAGTGGTTATAATTAAAAATTTGTAATATCAGTAACAAAAAGTTGGCTTAAAACTGGTAACTCAGTGTTGAAGTAGGTCTGAACAACAAATGGCATGAGCCAAGACAGAGAAACAGGTTTCTAAAGATATTTTTAAATGTGGATAATATTATTTTTAATTCTTGTCCTAGTAGCTAGATTTGTAAAATATGGGTTTTAAAACAGCATTTCTTTAATGAGGTTATAAAAGTTGCACCATCATGCATTCATATACAAGAACTGTCAGTCATACTTTGTAACATGAAAGTAATACACTTGGTACTGATTATAGAGAGAATGGATTGTTTGCAGTATTAAAAAATGGTTTTGCTTTCTAAAATTATGGTTATGTTCTGTTATTGCAAAAGAAACTTTAAAATTATAGTTAAATGTTGAATATCCAGTAGCTGTAGTTTGTAATTCAATAACAAACTCAAAAATTTAATTCCCTTTGGAACTAACCTATACTTGTAACTAAAAAAATGAAGCAAGTGGAGAATATGGAAAGATTCATGAATGGTTAATGAAATTATGGGACTTATGGGAAAATTGCAAACTTACTTACCAATTCCAGCTGCCATTCCAAAAAAACATGTATAAAGTAATTATAGATTTAAAAGAATGTTTTCATACTATTCCTTGGAATCCTCGTGATTATAAAAGGTTTGCATTTACTGTGCTTGCTTGTAATTTTAAATAACCAGTGAAGCAATATCATTCGAATGTTTGGCCTCAGGGAATTTGTAATACCTCTACGTATGTGAAAAATTTGTTACTGGTTCAATACAAGAAATTAGGACTTTGTATAATTCAGTGTATATTATATAGATGATATGTTATTATTTGATCCCTCTGAAGGAGCATTACTATAAGATTTTGCTCTTATACTACAAGCTTTAAAATCTTGGGGATCTGTTGTTGCTCAAAAAAAGATTCAAAAATCAGTATGATTTTCAATATGTAGGGTATCAGTTAAATCATAAACAACTTGTGGCACAGAAAATTCAATTAAGAAAAGATAATTTACTTAGTTTAAATGATTTTCAAAAGCTGTTAAAAGAGGTCAATTTGCTAAGGGTTCATCTTAAGCTTACCAAGGGAGAACATAAATTTCTGTTTGATATTTTTGTGGGGGACATAAATCCTAATTACCCTGGAAAATTAATTGATAAGGGAAGAATAATTTTTCAAAAAGAATAGAAGTTATTATCGAACAACAGATACATTATATGGACTATTATAAATTGTTGGCTGTTTGCATTCTTGCTAATTCTTGAGTACCCACAGAAGTTCTTTGATTGAAGGATTTTTAATGTGGATTCATCTTTGTTAGTCTCCAAGTAAACTTTTAATACCCTATTATGAGGCTGTTTCTGTGTCAAGACAAAATTGTAGGATAGAATCAGGAAAGCATTTTCAGAAACAACCTGACGAACTATGTACACATACACATGCAACAATTAAATAGGTCATTGTAGAGTAATGATATTTGATCTGTTGCAAATGCAACCTTTTAAAGCAAAATTTATAACTATTGTCCAAAAGATATGCTTTTGTATTTGCTGTAAAATTAAGCATGCAGTCCATATAGAATGTGATTGCTGTATTTACAGATGGCTCATCTAACGTGAAGGTAGTATGTGTAATTTGATCACATATTCATTCTCTTGAGTTTCCTCTACTTCTGTACAAATAATTGAGTAAGGTGCTATAGGTGCTGTTTTTGAAATGTGGAAACATCAAGCTTTAAAAATATATAATGAGAGCCAATATATACCCCACGGTTTACAATTGCTAGAAACTCTATTTTTTTTAGAGACTAATTCTCAAATTCTGCAATTACTTATGCAATTACATCTCAATTTAAGAGAATGTGCTGTTCCATACTTAATAGGACATTTAAGATCTCATTGTGATTGCCCAGATATGTTATTGAGGGCAACTCCACAGCAATTTTGCATACCAGGCAGATTATACAGGAACAGTTAGCCAAACAATCTCATTGTTTACATTATGAAAATAGTGAGAGATTGAGACAATTTGGTATTTCTATTGAATGTACACATCAAATTGTAAAGCACTATCTTCAATGTCCTCAATTTCTTCCTGTACCACATAATGGTATTCCTCAAGGAATTGTACCAAATAATTTATAGCAAATGAATGTCCTCATATTTCTGATACTGGAAAATTAAAATATGCACCTATGATCATCTATATATTCTCAGGAATTCTAGTTACAACTGCTTTAACAGGAGAGGAAACTAAAAATTTAATTACTCGTGGCCTTTACTTGTTTTCTCTGCTCTGTGTTCAAAATCAGATTAAAGCATATAATGGAATTACTATTGTGGTCAAGCATTTGAGACATTTTGTAGACAATTTAATATTACCTATATTATTGGGATTCCTTCTAACTTTTAAGGACAGGGTATTGTGGACTGTGCCCATGAATCTTTAAAACAATATCTGCATAAAATAAAAAGTGGGAAATTTTATATCCATGTAGCACAAATTTAATTAAATCATGCTCTTTTTATTTTATGTTAAAAAAGTAAAGTTTATATTCAAAGGAACTCTCTGCTAAGTTTCTCTAGCACCCTACACCTCAGCATACTTATACCTAGGTGAAAAGGGGAAATCTGTGTTATGGCATATGTCATACTACTGATCAGGTATTAATATGGGGAAGAAAGCATATTCATATTTTTTCTCCAGATTGTGAAGGAGTGTGGTGAATTTAAAAGTGAATGGCAAGACATACTTATGCTGGGACAAAGAATCATGCTGACTGTGAGCTTGATGAGTACCCTGAAAATGGTGCCAGGGAAGGTGTATTGGGCATAGCTGTTCCTGACCCAGATTAGCTTTCCCATTCCAAGATTGTACAAGCTGCCCTGTCTCCAGGTTCTAGCACTTGGAGATCAAAGAACATGTAGTCTATGAAAATTTCCTTCAAAATATTAGTTAAGTAGAAAAGACCCTTCTCTTTCCTTTAATAGGACCAGCTATTCTGTCTCGATCATGGGCTGGTATGGGAATCAATCAAAAACTGAGCAAAAGAAGATGTCCATAGGGCTTTGGCAATCAGAAGCAGGCAATTTAAAATGGTATATCTAGACATTAGCTGCAGCTCTCTTTGAAGTTACATTGGCAGCAGACAATTGGGACAGTATCTGGACTTCAAACCAATGTTAGTGCATATGAGAAATCTCCTATTCCTATTGACCATGTTAAAATTACTTTTCTTCTTTCTTCTGTATTTAATGAAAGTGGCACTGATTGTACACTTTCTAATTGCATTTGTGTATTGCTATCTGGTAAATATACAGTTATGATGGTCTACCACCCAGCTTTTGTTTTATTGCCTGTGAGTTTGACAGTAACTTTGTATTCTGATATAAACTTTCAGACACTGAAACAAGTGAGTCAAGTGAGACAAGAAGTACAGAGGATCCAGTAATTGAATGGAAACATGTAGTAGTGGGGGATAGGGAACTGGGGTGACCACTAGAAAATTCAAGACCTAAGTAGGGGAGAAGCTCCCAGGGGACCATGTTGATGGCTTTGCAGAAATACTCAAGAAAGGGAAGATATAACCTGTAGAGATGACCTCCTGTAGATAGGCATGACACCCAGTTGACGGATTGTTTCTCCCATGCATCTCAAAAATTTTAACACAGAAGTTTGTCTGTACAAAGGAAATATAGGGTCAAAAATATGGAAGTGAAGCAAAGGCAATCGAGACAACACACAGCCTAGGGAACCATCCCATCAGCAGACAACAAACCCCCACACTATTGCTGATGACAAGGAACACTTGTTGACAGGAGCCTGATAGGGCTATTTCCTAAGAGCTCTACCAGTGCATAACCAATACAGTTTCAGATACTCACATCCTACAATCAGACTGAGTCTAGTAATTCTAATAGAAGAGCTAGGGAAGGACTGAACAAGCTGAAAGGACTTGCATCCCCATATGAAGGACAATATCAATGAACTGGACCACCCACATCTCCAAGATAATAAAATACTAACCAAAGAGTATACATGGAGGTAGCAAGGACTGCTAATACTATGTAGCAGATGACAAAGTTATCTGACATCAATGGGAGGGGAGGGAGGTTTGATGTCACAGTATATGTGAATGCTAGAATCATGAGACAGTAGTGGATGAGTGGGTAAAGGAGTGCCCTTGTAGAGGTAAATGAGAGGGGGCATAGTTGGATTGGGATCGGGAGGTTGCAGAGAAAGGAGGGGATCATTTGTAAATGAATATAATGACCAATAAAATAAGAAAAGGAAAAAACAAAAATAGAACAGAGGTAGAAATTTGTATGTGCTTGCTAGGTCTTCCAGTATTAAATGATATTGATGAAAATTCTAGGCAGACATATCCACAGGTCAACCTCATGTAGACAGTTCATTATTAAGGTGTTTTTCAAAAGACCTGTTTACTGGCACTTGTCAGGATTCCAGCACTCAGGAGGCAATCCTAACTTAAATACTCATTTCCAGAAAGTAAGCATGTTTCTCTGCTTAGAAAATACCTATTGCTTTCTTGAAATATGTGTTTATGCTAAAGGGTCATTTCAAATATGTGTTTTCTCAGTTGCTTTGAATTTTCATTTTACCCAATTAAATCTATAAAAAGATTTAACATTTCTTTCCAATTAAGTATTTTCAATATAATTTTTGTGAATGTGTTTTATGAATTGGGTAGTGTTTTTTCTATTTCTTATTTATGAAATGGTTTAAGAAGTATTTATATGAGGTCTTTGAAGGTCTGATAAAATTCTACAATAAAAGCATCTGATCCTGAGCTTTTGTTGGTTGGAAGACTTTTAATGACTTTTTCTATTACTTTCGGGTTTATGTGACAGTTTACATGGTTTATCTGATCCTGATTTAACTTCAGAACCTGGTGTCTGTCTAGAAAATCACCCATTTCATCTAGATTTTCCATTTCTGACAGATATAGGCTTTTGTAGTACGATCTGAGAATTCTTTTGAATTTCTGCTGCTATGTCTCCAATTTCATTTCCGATTTTGTTAATTTTAATGCTGTCCTTTGCCCTCTGTTAAGTCAGGCTAAGGATTTATCAAAGATCATTGATTTGTTGATTCATGGTAGTCCTTCTTTTTCCCCTACTTGGTTGATTCTAGCCCTGAGTTGGATTATTTTCTGTTTTCTATTCCTCCTGGATATATTTATTTCTTTTTGTTTAGAGCATTCGGATGTGCTGTTAATCTGCTAGAGTATGCTCTCTGCAATTAATTTAAGGAAGCACTCAAATCTACGAGTGCTATGAGCACTGCTTTTAGCAGTGTTTTCATTGTATCCATAAATTTGGGGATGTTAAGATTTCTTTTTCATTAAATTCGAAAAAATCTTTTTTTTTTCTTTGTTTCTTGCTTGACCACATTATCATTGTATAGGTAATTGTTCATTTTCCCTGTGCATGTGGGGGTCATTGTTTTTATTTTTGCTGATGCTGTTGTATGTTTGTTTTGGTTTGCTTTGCTCTTGTTGATGACCAGTCTCAGTCCATGATGATTTGATAGCATGCATGGGATTATTGCAATCTTTGCGAATAGGATGAGCTTTGTTATGTGTCTGATTATATTGTCAATTTTGGGGAAGGTCACATGAGGTGATGAGAACACAATATTTTCCTTTGATTTGGGTGAAATGTTATATATATATATATATATATATATATATATATCTGTTAAACCCATTTGGTTCATGGGTTCAGGATATTATTTGTGTCTCTGTTTAGTTTCTGTTTTCAAAATCTGTCCATTGGTGAGATGGGAGCAATGAAGGCTCCCACTATTATTGTTTGAGTTTCAATATGTTCTTTGATATTTAGGAGTGTTTCTTTTACAAATGTGTGTTCCCTTGTAATTCTGGCATAGATTTTCAGAATTGAGAGTTCATCTTGGTTGATTTTTTTCCCTCTGGTAAGTATATAGTATTCTTACCCACCTATTTACTTATTATTTATTTATTTATTTTGAAAATTTTGGTTGAAAGTCTATTTTATATGACACTAGAGGAACAGACATTGACCATTGTCTCCCCACCCAGTCCGAAAACACCCAGAGAAAGCCCGACTTCTAGCTACTCTACCACTCTCCGGATCAGATAGGAGAAGCCACAACAACTGCACTAACACTGGGAATGACTGGGACCCCCGGTATCAATGGGCAGAAAAACCGCAGCCAGCCAGTGGAATAGGTTCCTTCCAACCTGTACCAGTTCCCTACCAGATTTTGGGGGCTGGCTTAGCACCAACTCCTACAACACCAAGAGGGAACGCAGTCCTAGTTGCTCTGCAACACCCAGCATCACATTATTGGCCACAATATCTTTCCCAAAACTCACCCCAACACGTGAATCAACTGCCTCCACAAGGATCCAGGTATGCAGGACCACCGCCCAGCCAAGGTATGGGTTTTTTCTTGTCTGAGCCACTTTCCTGAGTAGATCTTGTGGGCTGGCTCCTTACCAGGTACTACAACACCAAGAGTTAACCAGATTCCTAAGTGCTATGACATACCCAGGATCAGAGATGCTCTTAAAGGCACAGGATCACAGGTTCACAGGATCAAAGAGGAAGCTCAACTCCTTGGAAATAATTAGGAACCACAATCTCAAAATCCCAGAATCCCAGAAATATAGGATCACAAAGACAGATACAGTCAGAAGACTTCTGACATACTAGAATCACAGGAATGACAAGCTACAGTCAGAGTCAGCAAAGGCAGCTAACACTAGAGAAAACCAGATGGTGTGAAGCAAGCACAAGAACATAGGCAACAAAATACAAGGCTACTTGGCATCAACAGAACCCAGTTCTCCCACTATACCAAGAACTGGATATTCTATCACACTGGAAGAGCAAGATTAGGCTTTAAATCACTTCCAATGATGAGAACAGAGGACTTTAGGAAGGACATAAACAACTCCCTTAAGGAAATACAGAAGTCACAGGTAAACAGATAGATGTCCTTAAAGAGGGAACACAAAATCAGTTACGGAATTACAGGAAAACACAACCAAACAGGTAAAGGAATTAAACAAAAAGTTCCTGGATTTAATAGGAAAAAGAAAAACAAAAAATAAATTGTGAAAGGAGACAACCTTAGAATAAACCTAGGAAAGAGATCAGGAGTCATAGATGCAAACATCACCAAAAGAATAAAAGAGATGGAAGAGAGAATCTCAGGTGGAGAAACTACCATAGAAAGCATTGACACAACAGTGACAAAAAAATGCAAAATGAAAAAAAAAATTCTAATTCAAACCATCCAGAAATTCCAGGACACAATGAGAAGACCAAACATAAGGATAATATGTATAGAAGAGAGTGAAGATTAACAAATTAAAGGGCCGGTAAATATTTTCAACAAAATTATAAAACAAAAGTTCAATAACCTAAAGAAAGAGATATCTGTGAACATACATTCAGTGAATCAGCAAAACCAGGAGCTGGTTCTTTGAGAAAATCAACAAGATATTACACCCTTAGTATACTCAATATACCAATTTTATCTCACCTGTCAGAAAGGAATAAATCTAATTTATAATATGAAATTTAGTAACAGCATCTCTCTATTGGCCTTTTGATGGAGATCTCATATGTCAAGACCTTTTGTTAAATGAAAGCCCTGAGAAAGACATGGAATTAATGAAAATATGTAGAAACATTCAGTACTGTCTATTGGTTTCCATTATATCTTACATTTCTTTTAAAATAGAACTAGTTGAAAAGTAGCAAGACTGACTTGACCCACTCTTAATATTCACTTTCTTTGGGAGGATGAGATCATTTTTTTTTTTGGTTTCAGAACAATAACCTTTGTGAAACTGTTCATGCTTCAATTTTCTTTACTTATTTTCCTGAATGAATTGCAAAGATGTGGGCTAAGAGTTATTTTCTGGATCTCCAGGAATCTGGAATGCCTATATTTAAAACAAAACAAAACAAAACAAAACAATCTAAGGAAATGGTCACAATATGTTTTATGTGTTTGGAAAAATCTTCACCTAAAAATGGAGAACATGCAGGTGAGAGATGTTTTGTTGGGTAGTAGGAGAAAAGAGCCTGGAATGGATATAATCAACATACATTGTTTACAGGTATATTATTTTCAATCATTAGAAATACAATTGAAGAAAAATTCATAAAAAAACAATTCTGGAGCTCTGCTTGATACAGTTACCATAGACAATAAGAATAGCTTTAATTTTTGAAACACCACAAAAAAGTAAGATCTCTTTGAGGGGTATTTTCTATGAGATACTTAATCATGGTATGGATGAAAAGTGAATCATCAGATGGCATTTCCAAATATGGGATTTAAAATATATCCAACTGAAGAAAATTTAAAACAGGGTCTACCCAACACACATTTAGGACACGAAGGAAATATGTGCGGTATTTGTGTTTTATGTGTATATGTATATATAGATCATTGCATTATATTATAATATTCTTAAAGCAACATAGTTATTTTGAGTCTTGAAAGAAAATAACATTTAATGTTCACCTTGTAATTTGGTACCATAGCACTTTTCAGAAAAGCCTCTTAAGACTCACTTGTGTCAGGAAAAAAGCAGGATAAAAATATGACAATTTTTTTTATGTAACAATATATATTATGAGAAATCAACAATAAATAAAAAATGATAAAATGATTTCATTCCCTATAGAATTCTAGTTTCCTTTTAGTTGTAATTAAGTACTCTAAATAAAAGTAATAAAAGAGAGTAAAGGGGTTATTCAACATATACTTTCAAATTCTAGTTCATCATTTTGCATACCACAAGGCAAGAATTATACTTATGTATCTTAGCGAGTCTATATCAAGAATAAATAGAAACAAATATATACATGTTGGCTACTTTGTTTCCTAGCCTAAAGAATGGTGCTGGAAAATGCAGAAAGGATCTTTCCAAACCAATCAACAATCAAAATAAAATTCCATATATATATATATATATATATATATATATATATATATATATATATATATATTGTCTTATTCAAGCCTGTGCAAGTTAACATTTAAAATTAAGCAACAGACACACATACATACACCTATACACATGAAAGAGTACTTATTGAAAAATGATTTCTACAATAGGATTTTAAAAGAGTAACAAGATTGAAAAAAATATTAAAAGATCCAAAGACATATCTATGCTTATGATGCAATGAAATAATGTTTTTAAAATATCAATAATAGTAAACGTAATCCAAAATTAATTACAATTGTTTTAAAATTTTCAATGATATTCATAATAGAACTATCAAAATATTTTATAGGAAAGATTCCCAAATTCCAAAATGGTGCAATCCAGCAGAAATAAAGAGAACACTACCAGAGGTACAACCATACCTAGTTTTAAGTTATGCTACAGGAACACTGTAATAAAAGTATTGCTCAGATACAAAACCAAACACATCTATTCATGTAATAGAAAATTAGCACAGAAATGGAACCAAACAAATACAAAAAACATCAACAGAATCTGGAAAAGCACACTTAGACAGTCTATCCAACTGGTGTTGATAGGAAAACAGAATTACCGTGTAAGAAATGAATTCAGACCCCATTCTTCACTATATACAAAATCATTTTAAAATAGATCAAAGACTTTCATGAACCCCTCTAAGCTCAAAGCTATTCAAACAAGTTATATATATATATATATATATATATATATATATATATATATAAAGGTTTTTCTGCAAAGGCCTCTGACAACTCAGGAAAGAAAATACAAAGACTGTCAATTGGTACTGCATGAAATATATAACCTTCCATATTGCCAAAGAAAGAACTAATTAAGTGAAATGGTTTTGTCGAATGGGAGAAAAACTTTACTTACCATTGTTCTGACAAAATAATACCTGAAACATGTAGAGAACTGAAAAAAAAAGTATTAAAAACAAAATCATCTAACTAATTAGTGGGGTAATGAAATAAACAATAAAGTCATTAAAAGATGAAGGAGAGATACCAATTAAACCGTGATTGATGTTTAGGACCCTCATTCACCTTTATATACGAAGAAGGTAATAACAAGTGCTGTTGAGGATAGTAGAAGGTGGTGTTTTTAAACTGCTGGGAGAGGGATGAATTGATCAGACTCATTTGTAAATCATTTTGGAGCTGCCAATGAAACCATCATACCTTGATTGCATATCTTATTTATTGTAGCATTATTTATCATAGAAGAGGAACAAAATTGACCTCCATGTCTATTCACAGTGGAATGGATGAAGATAATATAACACACAGAGAGACAGACAGACAGACAGACAGACAGACAGACACACACACACACAGAGGGGATTTGTTCTCCATGGAAAAGAGTAAATCATGTCATATTTGGGAAATTGGAAACTGAAAATCATCAGATTCCACAATGTAACATAGATGCAGAAAGCAAAATATAATATTTTTTCCCTAATTTGAAGGTCCTACATCTTTATCTTAGAGTTTTTCTTGTATCTATTTGAACACTGTTCAGAAAATAAATAAGGTGGTGATATACAAATAAACATTTTATGTTATATACCCTCAGAGTTAAAACGGATGAATTATTGATGTAGAGTGAGTAGTAAGAAAAAAGTATACTGTAGTATGCATGATTCATACAAATAGTACTAAAGAAAAGGGTCTTAATAAAGCCATAAGAATGAAGAACTAATAATTTGCCAATGTAATAAAACATATTAATGAAAAATGTAGAGGAATCAGGAATGTGAATTTATGACATTGTAAATTTTTAAAATGTCTTTCTTTTTAAAAAATGTGAAATGATTGCTGCATATATTGAAGGTCAGAAATACAAAGTGTGTCTTTTATGACAAAATTTCATATGGGGCTTTTCTACATTTCTGTGTACTCTTAGAGAGATTGATTTCCTGATTCCTTGGTGTTTTCTGTTTTAAAAAGTATATGTTCTCAGGACTCATTCATCTTCACAATATGCCACTCAAACCTGAGTTTAATCCCACATTATTTGTTCTAATTTGAGCCATCTCGCTTTTCTTTACTAGATTCCTCACAATATTAGATCATTCCTAAAAACCTCTCTAGAACAACATCTTTAACATATGGCAACCCCATTTACTAAAGAACTAGGATTTAAAAATGTTTTAGAGCACCATTATTCAATGTATCACAAAGAAGTAGGTCAGAAAACATGTAGGGACAGATAGCCTACAGGATTGAGAAATTATGTGTGGGGTCCCTGGGTGACATTTAAGTTAAATAGTAAAACGATAACTCTGAACACAGAAACTTCAAACACAAAACATGAATCTTCAATGCTAAAGTATAACACTTAACAGACATGTAACATATTGGTTATTTTAATACTATTTAGTATCATCCTAAGTGAGGTAACACAATCACAGAAAAACACACATGGTATACACTTACTGATAGTTGCTGTTAGCCCAAAACTCGAATTACCCAAGATACAATCCACAGAGCACATGATGTTCAAGAAGAATGACCAAAGTGAGAATGCTTCACTCACTCCTTCTTAAAAGGGGGAACAAATATATTCATAGGAGGGAATATGGAGGCAAAGATTTGAGCAAAGACTGAAGGAATGGTCATTCAGAGCCTGTCCCACATGCAGATATATATACAGCCACCCAAACTACTAGCTCGATAAGATTGGTAAAGCTGAGAAGTGTATGCTGATAGGAACCGTATATAGATGTCACCTGAAAGACATAGCCAGAGCATGTTAAATACAGAGGCGAATGTTAGAAGCAAACCACTGAACTGAGAATGGGAATCCCCACTGGAGGAATTAGAGAAAGTACTGAAATAGCTGCAGGGGCTTGCAATGCCATAAGAACAACAATGCCAACCAACGAAAGCTCCCAGGGACTAAACGACTATACAAAGATTATACATGGACTGACCCCATGGCTCCAGCTGCATGTAGGTGAGGGGTTTGCTGTTATTGGGCAAAATGTAGGTGAGAAGCCTTGTTCATGCCAAAATTAGGACAACCTGTGTAGGGGAAATGTTGGGGGGGGGGAAGGATGGTCGACTAATGGAAGGGAAAACACCTCACAGAAGAAGAGGGGGATTGATGGGGTATATCTGGGAACCAGAAAAGGGAATACCATTTGAAATATAAATAAGAAAATATCCAATAAAGGAAAACATATAATAGAGACATATAATACATGGATTTAGTCAATATCATTAGGCATCTTTTGTAATTACAAGAACGACTATGGAAAATCTGGCATAAAACTAGGACATTTTGATGACTATTCTTAGGGTAACAACTAGACAGTATGATTTTACTGTATTATGCAAACTAGTCTTTTTCTCAATTTCTGTTCAACTGATGAGCAGAAAAAATATAATCTTCTTCAAAAGCTTTAAAATAAAAATATGTTACCTTTATTTTTTATTAGGATATATGTGATAGGAATGGGCTTGATATAAGTTGAATTTCATCCTAAAATATAGTAATCTATGGAAAGTAACCATTTACATATTATGATATTACATTTCAAGAAGTGGCTTTCAGTGAGGCAAGGTTTACTCCATGTTCCATTATATATTTTTAGTTTGACTTTTTCAATTAGATCAGCTGGAATAGAGGCATGCATTACCTTCTTAGTGTTATACTATTTAAAAAATTGTGCAGTAAGAAAAACAAAAAACTGGGCTAATGTGAAATTTCTGAATATGAAAGATCTTTCCACTCTAGCCTTGTGGTCTGAGGTCTACTCTCAAGACCATAGAGAAAGAGAGAACGAACTACATAAAAGTATCCACTGTCTTCTGCATGCACATTGTTGCAGGCATGAGAATATGTCCATGCACCCCTCCACATATGTACTACTCATACATGCACACTCATGCATTCACATAAATTAAACACACAGAAACATCAAATTTACACACACTCTATAAATGTACTTGGTTCACACGTACACACTAATACATACTCACAATTCCCACAAAAGACACCTCATATTTAGACATAAATACACACACACACACACACACACACACACACACAAGAATAAATTAGTACAATTTAGTGGAAATGAGATGACTTAGTGTATTAAGGCGGTTACTGCCAAGACTGATGGTTCAAATTATATCCCACGTCTTTTTATTTACTTTCTCTGGGTATTAAAGGTAAAATAATTTGCAATAAATGGTAGCAAAAGAAATGGTGAAGGAAAAGTAGTATGAGTTGAACACAGTCGATGTTTATGCCTGAATGACAATGTTTTCATAAAAGCCACCACAATGTACAGTGAGTATACACCAGTTACTAGACAACATGTTGATATATTAATGAAAAGGAGAATATTCTATGTAGTAGTTAATTTTGTGTAGCCCAACAAGAAGAATTCATCATTCTGTAAATTTCCTGCTTCTAGTCACTCACTATGCTGAGCATCTACAATATGTCAGATATCATACGGATCCAGTGCAACCACAACACATCACAGGGGAGAGATGGGTCACCCATGTTCCTAATGAAGCTCATCCAGGAACAGATGAAACACAGCTTCTTCAAGTAAAATTCTCACCTTCTACTTACTAGAGAAATTATATTAAAGCCATAAAACAATGTTGCTTAAGGCACAACAGAAAGGCTATGAAGATCTTTCTTAGAATGAGAAATCAAGATGCCCTGAAGTATGACAGAGTGCATGTCTCCCCTACATTAGCAAAAATTCAGATGAGTGGGATTATAGTCAATGACAGTCAGCAGCCATCAAAGCAACAAAGAAGACTGGTTTCTGACTTATTTCTCCCCAAACCAGCAATCTCAATCTCATCAACACAAGATGGAAGCTTACTATACCAAACTGAGGGTGGATATCATCATATGAACCCATTTTAATCATTCAAAGACCTATCATTACACACCATACTAAAAACAGTGTCACAAAATTGTTATAATTTAAGTGTAAACAGGGAAATTGTATAATGCTGGCCTTCTTCCCTTCGAAAGTATCTATAAATTTTACTGTAGAAGATGAAGTTTCAAGGACAAGGGAGTGAACAAATAAGGTATCGTTACAAATTCCAAAGTCTCTTCAGTTGTTAGGATTGGCTTAGCTTTCCATCCAACTAGTAAATGTCTTGGCAATATGAGTTAGAGAAGTACATTTGACTAATGGGAAGAAGTTGTAGGAGAGGAAAGCAGTATGTAAGAATTGTTTCATTTCTTCATTTTTGAAAGTCAGTGAAATCTAAAGATACTTTTTGAAGAAAGCAGAACTAAAAGTTACTTGGTATAGAAGTACAACACCACAAATTTTAAATGGTTTCAGCTATGTAGTAGGAACACTACAATAGAGAAAATAAACTTGTGGGACAAACAAGTTAGTTTAGGAGGTAGTGATACTTGAAACCAAGTCTGAAGATCAAGGTACAAGTTCTCTTTGCTTTGTCTACAGTATTGAACTTGGTCACATCTGACCTGCCAATAAAATACTGATTGAATTAAATTTGGAGGCCTATGGATTACGTATGAGATGTAGAAAGAGAGGCTGCATCTGTAAGTTTCTGTGGGACTCCATAATAAATACATTAATAAATAAATGTACTCATTTTCATACATAGATGCTAATTTGAAGCATATGTATTTTTATGTTTTTTCTTTAAATACTTTGCAAATAAAATACATGAAAGAAAAAATTCTGAGTAAATCTCTGTTTTTAAGCCAACACTGCAAGTAAATTTACAAATAAATTATAACATTTGAAACTTAGCTGTTTGTGTATTTTATTGGCAAATCGGATAATGAATAGGTTCATGAGAGAAGACAAAGCAAAAAGCAAAAGAAAACAAACAAACCAACAAATACAATCAAACAAGAAACAGGAAAATAAAATCTAAACTGGATTTGTGGGAGACTTCAGAAGACACTGACTGAAGTGTCACAAATGCCATGTGTGATTATCCTTCCTATTGAGGGAGATTATTTTGAAAAACTGAGAACTAAGAATTGAGATGATGATAAAGTGCAAAGTGACACTGTTAAATTTAATATAACTAAACCCAAGAAACAATTATAAATTGGTAAATTATAAATAATAAGTGAAAAAAGCTTTAAAGTACTATGAAATACTTTTATTTAAAAATATAATCTTTTTATGCAAAGATATATAACTCCAATGAAGTGCATCAACTGTGAGAAAATTACTTTAGAACCAGTAACTAGTTGGGTTATTTTATTTTATACACATTTTTGCAATCTGTGAATTTGTGCTTTCCATAAAGAATATCAAACCTGGTGAGATGCAATGTGTACGAGTGCTTCCCAACAACTGTGAGGATCTGAATTCAGATATGTAAGATCTGTATAAAATGCCAAATAAGGGAATTACACTATCTGCTGCAATTTGTGAGGAAAAAGCAGGAGGATCGTTGGGTTTGTTGTCTCCTAGCCTGGCTCCAGACCATTTCTCAAGGGAATAAAATGGAGCAGTAAAGCAGGACACCTGGCATTTTTATTTGAACTCCTTAGTCAAATATGTGTACATATAATATAATCACAATCCTATAGCACCCAACTCCAATACTTCAAATAAATATAAATAAATAAATAAATAAATAAATAAATAAATAAATAAATAGTTGTATTTGTAAAATAAATAAACAGCCAATATAAGAAACAAATTCACACATCTGTGGTTACTTGATCTCTGGCAAAGAAAATAATACCATACAGTGAAAAAAAAAGAGAGATTTTTCAACAAATGGTGATGGTTCAACTTGCAGTCAGCATAGAGAAAAATGCAAATTTGATCCATTCTTATTTCCCTGAACAAAGATCAAGTCCAAGTGCATCAAAGACTTGCACATTAAATCACACTGAATCTAATAGAAGAGAAAGTGGAGTCTTGAACACAAGTATAGGGCAAAATTTTCTGATGAGAACACTAACATCAGATGCTCTAAGATCAACTATAGACAAATGTGATCTCATAAAATTGAAACACTTCTGTAAGGTAAAGGACAATGTCAATAGGAAAAAAGGCAACCAAAACATTGTGAAAAACTTTACCAATCCTACATCAGAGAGAGGGCTAATATCCAATTTATACAAAGAACTTAAGAAGTTAGATCCCAGAGAACCAAATAGTCCTATTAAAAATAGGGTACAGAGCTAAACAAAGAATTCTCAACTAAGGAATCTCCAATAGCCAAGAAGCACCTAAAGAAATGTTCAACATTTTTACTCATCAGGGAATTGGAAATCAAAACAATCCTGAGATTCCACATCATGCCTATCAGAATGACTAATATCCAAAACTCAGGTGACAGCAGATGCTGGTCAGCATGGAGAAGTAGGAGCACTGCTCCATTGCTAGTGGGATTGCAAGCTGGTACAACCACTCTAGAAATCAGTGGTTAGTCAGAAATTTGGACATAGTACTACCTGAGGACCCAGCTATACCACTCCTGGTCATATCCTCAAAAGATGTTTCAACATATAACAAGGACACATGCTCTATTATGTTCATAGCATAAGAACCAGGACCTGGAGAGAAGCCAAATTTCCCTCAACAGAGGATTGGATACATAACATATTGTACATTTACACAATGGATTACTACTCCGCTATTAAAAACAATGACTTTGTTGAATTCACAGGCAAATGGATGGATCTAGAATATAACCTGAGTGAGGTAACCAAGTCACAAAAGAACACATATGGTATGCACTCACTGACAAGTTATTAATAAGTTGATAATAGCCAAAAAGAAGCTCAGTAAGCACATGACACAGCTCACAGACAACATGAAGCTCAAGGAGAAGGAAGACCAAAACGTGAATGCTTCAGTCTTACTTAGAAGGGGAAATCTAGTAAGCACTGGAGGTGGAATGTGGGAGAAATATGGGAGAAAGAGGGTAGGGGAAAGAGAAAACGGGGGCAGGATCACGTATGGAAGGAGATAGGTGAGACTTACAAAGGGTCAGGAAATTGAACAGAATGGCGTAGCTATGGGAGATGGGGAACTAGGTATATCTACCAGAAAGTCCCAGATGCCAGGAAAGCAAGATAATCTAATAGGTGACTACTAGATAAAACTTTGGGGAAAAAAAAATCCCTCAAGTGACATCTCTGTTTGTTTCTGATGATGTATTATGCAATATAACACAGGTAATTTTGCTGCTTCGGCTTGTAAACAGGGCTTCAAATCTCTTGTTAAGAAAAGCCATTTGCAATACTAACTATCATGAGAAAAGAAAGACTTAATGAGTAACCAATCAAGAATTGTCATGTATGTTTTCATGAACAGACATAAGGGAAGTTAGAAGGACATCTATGGAATTATGAGGACAGCTCAGAGGTTTCTTATACCTACTGGTTCATATGTTGCTTTTATGCTTTTCTTTCTAAACTTGGAGATTTCTTGGGGCATCTGAACATAAGTTAGGATATGCTTTAAGAGATTATTTTGTGTATGAGTTTAAACAAGACTGAAAACATACAAGGTTTTTTTTTTTTTTTAACCTTCAGTGGTGGCAATTTCTTGTGTTTCTGCTTGTATTATAAAACAGATAAAAGATTGTCAAAATAGCTTAGCAAATAAAGGTGGCTGACACAAAACCTTATCTCCTGAGCTTGATAACCATCCACCTTCATAACCAAAATGAATTAACACTTTACAGTTTCGCTCTAATATCCATATGTGTGCCACGACAAGTCAATGCTGATCCCCTCTACACTCACTCCCACCCAAAACGTCCAGAATAACTAGTAAGTATAATGTTACAGATCACAATGGGCATAGGAAATTAGTCAGCCCGTATAACATTTGCTTCCTAAGCATAAACATCTGCTTTTAAGCCTCATAATCCACACAAAATCCAAGCTTTGTGGTACATGTAAGCTCAGCATCAGGGAAATAGGCAGGTAAGTCTTTGGACTTATTTACCCTTGCAGTTGAATCAGTGAATTCCAGGTTACTGACAGAACCTTCCTCAAAAAGTAAAACAGGAATGACTGTGGAAGATGTTGACATTATCTTGAAATCAAATCTGTAAAAGGAAGTGCACATTTTCACACACACACACACATACACACACACACACACACACACACAGAGAGAGAGAGAGAGAGAGAGAGAGAGAGATGCACAATCAGAAGCACACAAAATAATAAAATAACATAAGATAAAATATATTAAAATAAATGTTAAACATTGACAATAAAGAAATCTAGAACTGCACTATATTTTTCAAGAAAATAATGAGAAGATGTGTTGGCTTGTTTTAAGCTGTATACCAAGAAAATTTGAAAAGCAGTTAGTCCCAGCTCACATACAAGAAAAGCAAGCCTTGCTACCTGGGTAATCAACAAAATTTATCTGCTCACATTTCTCCTGACAGTGCTAAGAATGAGCATAAAATGTGAGATCTAACTTTATTCTAGGAATCTTTACACCATTCCCCGTTTCTCATTAAAATCATGTTTCTGCTGATGCCCATCTTAAATTAAGGTTCATTAATTTCTTCCATTAAACCCAGATATGCCCCATTTTATTTGAACAGATAGATGTGCACCACTTTTTAAAAGTATCTTCAGCAGATTATTTGAGAGGAATATTTGACTATTAACTTGAGGAATCACAGACTTGCTTGGTCCAAGGAGCTGATTCATATGAATATTCAAAGATTATTAATCATTTTTAAAATTTTCTTTCTTTTTACTATGCAAAATTTTAAAGGCTAATTAAAATCTCAGTCACATATATCTTGGGAAAATGAAATTAAAGAGGTTCAATGAAATATAAATGATCGACTGTAAATGCTGCACTAGAATGAAGGGTCATATATCATGGATCACTGACAGAACTAATTATGGGGCTGGTTAGGCAGGTAAGAAATAAATAAAGGCCAATTCACTCACATACATCAAAATATAATAGCAATGTTGATAAGCATCCAAACATATTTTATTGCTCCTTTCTTACATTGTAAGTATGTTTACTTTACCCTTTCTAGCTACCAGTGCGCTCTCTCTCTCTCTCTCTCTCTCTCTCTCTCTCTCTCTCTCTCTCTCTCTCTTATCTCTCTCTCTCTGTCTGTCTTCTCTGTTCAAGTTACTCTGCTATTTCAAGTCCAAATTCCACATAAATTTCTTGTAAAATGATTGGTATGTCTACATGCTAGGTGATAAATTTGCAGTAATGTACTCTTTGTCATGACCCTTCACTCACTGTTATATGAAAATACTTTTCCTGTAAGACTATTGTTATGTTTGGTGAGATTGAGAGGAGACAGATTTCAGAAAAGTAGCAAGAATGGATTATCATTCTTAAAAAGAAAAGGTCATATCAACCCAATTTAGAAATAGTGTACAGGGCTCTGAAATATAGTTGAATACCAAGAGAAAAGTTGGGTAGTATTTTTTAAAGGTTTGCTTTATTCTTATCTCATCCATCATGTCATCCTGCATAGGCATTACATGGAGTCTTCTCTGAAACTCCATGTACATCATTTAAGTTCATTCTACTAACAGTCGTGTACCTGAATCTGTGTAAAACTTCCCAGAATGCAATGTAGTTCATAGTAACCTATCTATCTGCCGTTCTGGCATTGAACACATGCATTCATATACTCTGCCTGGCACCTTTATTGCATGGAATCTAAACAAAACATAGGAAAAAAAGGTTATCTGTTATGACCAAGTGAGACTCATCCAGATAGTATAGAGATGTTTTGACATGGGTAATATTGGTAAACCATCATATAAATAGAAGAACAGGATATCATTAGATTAAAAACTGGAGTGGTCTGTACAAAATCACCAGACATTTAATTATAGCTACCACAGAAACCCTAAAATTGCAAGGCTTGAAATCTTGATTAGAGCAATAAGACAAGTGTGGAGAAACGAGAATACAAATTGGAAAGGATGAAGTAAGGAATTCATTACTTGAAGATGACTAGGATTCTATATATAAAAGAGCTAAAATACTTGACTAGAAAACACCTCTAGCTGATAAAACATTTAACTAAGCATCAGATTATACAGTTAATAGAGGAAAGTCACAACATTTCCAATACACAAAAGGCAAATATATCAAGAAAGAAGACATAGAAACAGATCCATTCAAATAGCCTGCAAAACCTCTTTGGATATATCTGACTTAAAAAGTGAAAAAATTGGTCAATATGATGGTAGTACATGCATTTAATTTCAGCAGTAGGAATGCAGAAGCAGATGGAGTGTTATGGATTGGTCTATTGCTATTTGTCTTTATTTGGATTCCTAAATCAAACAGGGATCTACAAATCCAGACCTTAAGGGTCTCTGTCCCCAGTTGGTTCTAATTGGTAAATAAAGTTGCAGGTAGCTAGTGGGTCAGCAACCAGATTGAGGAAGGATTTTAGATTTCCCAGGCAAAGAACCACAGGGGGAAGTGGTTTTAGAATCACCATGATGTGGAAACAGATAGATAGAGCTTGAGAGATAGAGAAGCAAGAGAATACAGCCATGTGAAGTAGCTAGGAGAGTACAGATGAGAGACCTGCTCAACAGGGTCTAGGCAACCAAAATAGAATATATGTTTAGGGAAGTAATAATTAAGGAATATTGGAGCGGAGAGTGTGTAGGCTGGTGGGAAGTTTGGGTGTAGTTCAACAATTGAGTTGCTTAGGCCATACTATAAATATGGCTCTGTGTGTATGTTTCATTACTGAATCCAAAATAATTGAGTGGGTGTAGAGAAGTATAGCACTCCCTAGGAGTTTAGAGCAGATTAAAACTTTACTGCATCAGTGGAGCTATGTGAGTTCAAAGCCAACCTGGTGTACAGGTCTAGTACAGTCAGAGAAACCTTGTCTTGAGAACAAAACAAACAAAAATTCCAAAATTGAAAAAGTTGCATACTTTAAAATTTAACACATTTGAATACATACCAGAAGAGTCAATTACTTCTCATGCTCATATATTGGTCTCTTTAATGTGAAAATGGTCAGTTTATGAAAATCAACTTTCGTAGTGAACAAGGCCTTCATCAAAATACCAATAAAATTCTTTCCAGAAATTTTAAAAATAGTACAAAATTCTTTTTGGAATTGCACTGATGAATGTAAAATCAAAATGATCCTATAAACTAAAATCAACTAGGGGTAACATCTCAATGTTTTTGCATTATAATATAGAACTATCTTAATTAAAGTAATTTACTACTAGCATAAACAGGCACATTAATCAATAGAATAACATTTAGGACACAAGTGTAATTTTATTCACCTATAGCTGTTTTCATGAAGGAACCAACAATACACAGTGAAGGTTATTTTTCAGCTCTAGCTGACAAATACCCATTATTACAGCAAATGAAAGGTTTCGTTTTAGTCATTCTTAATCCAAATTATCAGAGAGCCCCAATAAAATCTCCAAAGAACTCTCAAATTTTTAGTGAAAGGTAAACCTCCATCATCTGCCTGGCTTTCAGGATTATCTTTTAAAGACTCAGAATATCTCATTAGGCTCTGAGCACTCAATGGCATTTCTAGACCATAGTTACAAATTCCTTCCGTGATCCTCCCAAAAACACGTGGTCAATTCTGTCAGAGTAAAATTCCTATAACCAGGTACCATTGGCATCTAACTTAGGGTTTTTGTTGCTGTAATAAAACACCATGGCTAAATCCAACTTGAAATGGAGAGGATTTCATCTTACAACTTGGAAGTTTGTGACCTTCCTAATATTGTGACCCATTAATACATTTCCTTACATTGTGTTGAATCATAGCAGAATTATTTTGTTCCTATGTCATAACTGTAATTCCATGACTGTTGTGAATTATAGTCTAAATATATAATATGTGGGATATGTAGAGACACACAGATTGAGAACTTCTATGTTAATAAATCATCTGGAGAAATAAGGAGGAACATATGGAAGAAACCTAGAGGCAGAAATTCATGCAGAGGCTATGAAGGAATACTGCATACTGGAATGTTTCTGATGGCCTGTTCAGACTTCCTTTTTAGAGAAGCCTGTAAAACCAGTGGTGGAATAATACATCCATCAAGATTGGTCCTCCTACATCAATCATTAATCAATAAAATGTACTACAGGCTTTCCAAAAAAAAATCAGTCTAGTGATGGCAATATATTATTTTTCAAAATGACTCTAGCTTGTGTTCAGTTGACAAAATGTAAGCACTGAAGTACACAGGTGGGATATGGTGAAGAGGCAGGGACAGATTGGTTAGGTGTTTGAGGCAGCATGGAGAGTTATAGGAATATAAATAAAGATATCATACACATTTATACATTTATAAAATATAGTGAATTTTTTACTTTGAACAGTTAGTATATTCTATGCAACAGAAAATAAATGCAGTTTTTAAATGTTGAAAAACATGTTTCTTCAGAAAAGTTATGACCATGTATTCTAAATGTACTTGAATGTTTTAATTTGCAATACTACATGAAAATGGGATAAATCATTAATTTAAAAACTGGCAAAAGCAATAACTTCTCAAGTTGGAAATGCATAGGAAACATTTCACCACTAATTCAGTTAATCAGAAAAATGACCATATGGCTAATATATAAATTAATCTTATAATTTCTGTGAGTAGGGTGGCCAATACAGGGCACATGTGGAGTCAGAAGACAAATATAAGGACAAGATCTTGACATCTATCATGTGACCCAAGAAATGAACACTGCGAATGTGTTTTGCTGTAGCAAGAACAATATTTATTATGTCATCTCCCTCGGTATTATTTTTCCATTATTAATGTTGTGTATAAAAACATACACTAAGACGGTAAAGGTAGAAGTCTATATATTAAGGCACAGTTTTAGCTATCTGGCTTCAAAGTACAAAATTTGCCTAAAAATATTAGTTTGTTAAATGGAGAGAAATTTGAAGCAATCCCACTAAAATCAGGGACTAGACAAGGCTGCCCACTCTCTCCCTACTTATTCAATATAGTTCTTGAAGTTCTAGCCAGAGCAATAAGACAACAAAGGAGATCAAGGGGATACAGATTGGAAAAGAAGAAGTCAAAATATCACTATTTGCAGAGGATATGATAGTATATTTAAGTGATCCCAAAAGTTCCACAAGAGAACTACTAAAGCTGAAAAACAACTTCAGCAAACTGGCTGGGTATAAAATTAACTCAAATAAATCAGTAGCCTTCCTCTACACAAAAGAGAAACAAGCCGAGAAAGAAATTAGGGAAACGACACCCTTCATAATAGACCCAAATAATATAAAGTACCTTGGTGTGACTTTAACCAAGCAAGCAAAAGATCTGTACAATAAGAACTTCAAGACTCTGAAGAAAGAAATTGAAGAAGACCTCAGAAGATGGAAAGATCTCCCATGCTCATGGATTGACAGGATTAATATAGTAAAAATGGCCATTTTACCAAAAGCGATCAACAGATTCAATGCAATCCCCATCAAAATACCAATCCAATTCTTCAAAGAGTTATACATAACAATTTACAAATTCATCTGGAATAACAAGAAACCCAGGATAGCTAAATCTATCCTCAACAAAAACAGAACTTCAGGGGGAATCACTATCCCTGAACTCAAGCAGTATTACAGAGCAATAGTGATAAAAACTGCATGGTATTGGTACAGAGACAGACAGATAGACCAATGGAACAGAAATGTAGACCCAGAAATGAACCCACACACCTATGGTCACTTGATTTTTGACAAAGGAGCCAAAACAATCCAATGGAAAAAAGAAAGCGCTTTCAGCAAATGGTGCTGGTTCAACTGGAGGTCAAATGTAGAAGAATGCAGATCGATCCATGCTTATCACCCTGTACAAAGCTTAAGTCCAAGTGGATCAAGGACCTCCACATTAAACCAGATACACTCAAACTAATAGAAGAAAAATTAGGGCAGCATCTGGAGCACATGGACAGTGTAAAAAATTTTCTGAACAAAACACCAATGGCTTATGCTCTAAGATCAAGAATTGACAAATGGGATCTCATAAAACTGCAAAGCTTCTGTAAGGCAAAGGACACTGTGGATAGGACAAAATGGCAATCAACAGATTGGGAAAAGATCTTTACCAATCCTACAACAGATAGAGGGCTTATATCCAAATTATACAAAGAACTCAAGAAATTAGACCGCAGGGAGACAAATAACCCTATTAAAAAATGGGGTTCCGAGCTAAACAAAGAATTCACAGCTGAGGAATGCCGAATGGCTGAGAAACTCCTAAAGAAATGTTCAACATCTTTAGTCATAAGGGAAATGCAAATCAAAACAACCCTGAGATTTCACCTCACACCAGTGAGAATGGCTAAGATCAAAAACTCAGGTGACAGCAGATGCTGGCGAGGATGTGGAGAAAGAGGAACAATCCTCCATTGTTGGTGAGATTGCAGACTGGTACAACCATTCTGGAAATCAGTCTGAAGGTTCCTCAGAAAATTGGACATTGAACTGCCTGAGGATCCAGTTATACCTCTCTTGGGCATATACCCAAAAGATGCCCCAACATATAAAAAAGACACGTGCTCCACTATGTTCATCGCAGCCTTATTTATAATAGCCAGAAGCTGGAAAGAACCCAGATGCCCTTCAACAGAGGAATAGATACAGAAAATGTGGTACATCTACACAATGGAATATTACTCAGCTATCAAAAACAATGACTTTGTGAAATTCGTAGGCAAATGGTTGGAACTGGAAACTATCATCCTGAGTGAGCTAACCCAATCACAGAAAGACATACATGGTATGCACTCATTGATAAGTGGCTATTAGCCCAAATGCTTGAATTACCCTAGATCCCTAGAACAAATGAAACTCAAGACGGATGATCAAAATGTGAACGCTTTCACCCTTCTTTAAATGAGGAAAATAATACCCTTGGCAGGGAAGAGAGAGGCAAAGATTAAAACAGAGACTGAAGGAACACCCATTCAGAGCCTGCCCCACATGTGGCCCATACATATACAGCCACCCAATTAGACAAGATGGATGAAGCAAAGAAGTGCAGACCGACAGGAGCGGATGTAGATCGCTCCTGAGAGACACAGCCAGAATACAGCAAATACAGAGGCGAATGCCAGCAGCAAACCACTGAACTGAGAATAGGACCCCTGTTGAAGGAATCAGAGAAAGAACTGGAAGAGCTTGAAGGGCTCGAGACCCCATATGTACAACAATGCCAAGCAACCAGAGCTTCCAGGACTAAGCCACCAGCTAAAGACTATACATGGACTGACCCTGGACTCTGACCTCATAGGTAGCAATGAATATCCTAGTAAGAGCACCAGTGGAAGGGGAAGCCCTGGGTCCTGCTAAGACTGAACCCCCCAGTGAACTAGACTGTGGGGGGGAGGGCGGCAATGGGGGAGGGTTGGGAGGGGAACACCCATAAGGAAGGGAGGGGGGGGGATGTTTGCCCGGAACAGGGAAAGGGAATACCACTCTAAATGTATATAAGAAATACTCAAGTTAATAAAAAAAAAAAAAAAGTTCAAATAGAGCTCTCCTTCTTCCTCCTACTGCTCTTTGACACATTCTAATGAGAGCCATAGCTCCAGAGCCAGGGCTTCAGGAAAAAAAAAAAAAAAAAAAAAAAAAGAAGACACGTTCTCCTCTCTGTTCATAGCATCCTTATTTATAATAGCCAGAAGCTGGAAAGAACCCAGATGCCCTTCAACAGAGGAATGGATACAGAAAATGTGGTACATCTACACAATGGAGTTTTACTCAGCTATCAAAAACAATGCCTTTATGAAATTCATAGGCAAATGGTTGGAACTGGAAAATATCATACTGAGTGAGGTAACCCAATCACAGAATAACACAAATGGTATGCACTCATTGATAAGTGGCTATTAGCCCAAATGCTTGAATTACCCTAGATGCCTAGAACAAGTGAAACTCAAGACGGATGATCAAAATGTGAATGCTTCACTCCTTCTTTAAAAGGGGAACAAGAATACCCTTGGCAGGGAATAGAGAGGCAAAGATTAAAACAGACAGAGAAGGAACACCCATTCAGAGCCTGCCCCACATGTGGCCCATACATATACAGCCATCCAATTAGACAAGATGGATGAAGCAAAGAAGTGCAGGCAGACAGGAGCCGGATGTAGATCGCTCCTGAGAGACACAGCCCGAATACAGCAAATACAGAGGCGAATGCCAGCAGCAAACCACTGAACTGAGAATAGGACCCCCGTTGAAGGAATCAGAGAAAGAACTGGAAGAGCTTGAAGGGGCTCGAGAGCCCATACGAACAACAATGCCAAGCAACCAGAGCTTCCAGAGACTAAGCCACTACCTAAAGACTATACATGGACTGACCCTGGACTCTGACCTCATAGGTTGCAATGAATATCCTAGTAAGAGGACCAGTGGAAGGGGAAGCCCTGGGTCCTGCTAAGAGTGAACCCCCAGTGAACTAGATTGTTGGGGGGAGGGCGGCAATGGGGGGAGGATAGGGAGAGGAACACTTATAAAGAAGGGGAGGAGGAGGGATTAGGGGGATGTTTAAAAAAAATTAAAAAAAAACGTTAGTTTGTATCAACAAATTGGAAGAGCAAACAGATTTTAAGATTTAGACAGCTTCTTATTGTGGCTATTGCAAGGTCTTGGATGACATTTTCAAATATATATATATGTGCCACTGTAACTGATTTTCCTCGAAGGAATAAAGATATTATATTCTAACAAGAAAACACAGTACTTCAAATTGGCTATCAAAGAGAGAGGGATTTGAGGGAGGAGAGAGAGAGAGAGAGAGAGAGAGAGAGAGAGAGAGAGAGAGAGAGAGAGAGAGAGAGAGAGAGAAACAGACCTGAATATCTAGAATTTCCCCATGACACTCATGGTGAGAGAAGAAAAGAGCAAATGCCTGGTCCAGGCAAAGGGTGGTTACCTTAACTAATCCAAAGAAATTTTCCACTTTTGGACAGCATTGCAGGAGGGACTGGTACCAAGACAGAGGCAGACAGGAGGGAGAACACGTCGACCAAGGTAAATTACTTTTATCCTCTACTTAATCATACATCTAATATCTGATCCAGATTTAACTTTGGTACTTGGCATGTGTCTAGAAAAATGTCTTTTCCTTCAAACTTTTCTGGTTTTCTTGAATAAGGGGTTTTGTACTAGGATATGATAATATTTTGAATTTCCTTAGATTCTGTTTTTATATCTCCCTTTCCATGTCTGATTTTGTTAGTTTGGATAAACTCTTTGTGCCCTCCAATTAGGCTCGCTAACGGTTGATCTACCTTGTTGATTTTATCAAAGAAATAGCTCCTGGTTTTGTTGACTCTTTGTATAATCCTATTTGTTTCTACTTGGTTGATTTCAGCCCTGAGTTTCATTATTTCCTGCCATCTACTCATCATGGGTGTATTTGCTTCTTTTCTGTCTAGAGCTTTTGGGTTTGCTGTCAAGCTCCTAATGCATGCTCTCTCCAGTTTCTTTTTGGAGGCACTCAAAGGTATGAGTTTTCCTGTTAGCACAGCTCTCATTGTGTCCCATATGTTTGGGTATGTTCGCCTCCATATTTATTAAACTCTAAAACGGCTTTAATTTCTTTTTTTTTTTTATTTCTTCTTTGAAGAAGTTATCATTGAATACAGCATTGTTCAACTTCCAAGTACATGTGGGCTTTCTATCATTTTTTATTGATATTGAAGACTAGCATTAGTCTGTGGCGATTGGATAGGATGCATTGGATTTTATCGATCCTGAAGTATCTGCTGAGCCCTGTTTTGTGACAGATTGTATAGTCAGTTTTGGAGAAGGTACCATGAGGTGATGAGAAGAAGGTATATTCTTCTGTTTTAGGATGAAATTTTCTATGAATATGTGTTAAATCCATTTGGTTCATAATTTCTGTTACTTTCTCTATGTCTGTTTTATTTCTCTTTCCATGATCTGTCACTTAATGAAAATGGGGTGTTGAAATCTTCTACTGTTATTGTGTGTGATACAATGTGTGCTTTGAGCTTAAGTAACATTTCTTTTATGAATGTAGGTGTCCTTGCATTTGGAACATAGACATTTAACACTGAGAGTTCATCTTGGTGGATTTTTCCTTTGATGAATATGCAGTGACTTCCTTTTTTGATATCTTATGGTTGAAAGTCGATTTTATTCGATAGTAGAATATTTACTCCAGATTATTTCTCTGGACAATTGGCTTAGAAAATTATTCTCAAACCTTTTACTCCAAGGTAATGTCTGTTTTTGTCACTGAGGTGAGTTTCCTATATGCAGCAAAATGCTGGGTCCTCTTTATATATCCATTCTGTTACTCTGCATCTTTTAACTGCAGAATTGTGTCCATGTATGTTAAAAGTTACTAAAAAAATAGTGATTGTTGTTTCCAGTTATTTTTATTGTTCGACATGGAATTAAGTGAAAGTAGATCTCTTCTTTTGGTTTTGCTACAAGAAGATTATTTTATTGCTCTTTCTAGAGTGTAATTTGCCTCCTTTTGTTGGAATTTTCCATCTATTATCCTTTGTAGAACAGGATTTGTGGAAACATATTGTGTAAATTTGGTTTTGCCATGGAATATCTTGGTTTCTTCATCTAGGTTAATTGAGAGATATGCTGGATATAGTAGCCTGGACTGGCATTTGTCTTCTCTTCAGGTCTGTATGACATCATCCCAGGATCTTCTGGCTTTTGTAGCCTGTGGTGAGAAGTCTGCTGTAACTTTTATAAGTCTGCCTTTATATATTTTTGGAATATTTTCCCTTGCTCCTTTTAATATTCTTTCTTTGCTTTGTGCAGTTGGTTTTTTTGACTACTATGTGTCTGGAGGAATTTCTTTTATTGTTCAATATATTTATAGTTCTATAGGATTCTTGTATGTTTATAGGCATAACTTTCTTTAGCCTAGAGAAGTTTTCTTCTATAATTTTTGGAAAATATTTAGTAGCCATTTAAGTTGGGAGTCTTTGCTCCTTTCTATACCTATTATCCTTAGGTTTGAAGCAATTATTAAAAGACTTCCCCCCCAAAAAAAATCCTAGAACCAGATGGGCTTAGAGTATATTTCTGTCAGAACTTCAAAAAGACCTCATACCAATACTGTCCTAACTATTACGAAAAATAGAAAGAGAAATAGCACTAACCATTTCCTTCTATGAAGCCACAATCATGCTTATTTATAAAGCACAAAAAGCATAACAGAGAAAGAGAACTTCAGACCAATTTTCCTTACAGATATCAATGCAAAAATATTCAATAAAATTCTCAGAAATGAATCAAAGAACACATCAAAATGATCATCCATCATTATCAAGTACTTCTTCCCATGGATGCAGAGATGGTTTAATATATAAAAACCCATCATTGTAATCCAGCAGATAAACAAACACAAAGAAGGAGGGCACAAAATCATCTCATTAGATGCTGATAAAGGCTTTGACAAAATTCAACACATTTTCATGTTAAAAGTCTTGGAAAGATCAGGAAGTTAAGGCCCATACCTAAACATAGTAAAAGCAATATATAGAAAACCAGTATTGAACACCAAATAAATGGAGAACAACTTGAAGAAATCACACTAAAATCAGAGACTAAAAATGCTTCCCACTCTCTCCCTAGTTATTCAAGAGAGTACTTGTAGACCTAGCTACAGTTATCAGACAACAAAAGGATCTCAAAGGGATACAGATTGAACGGAAGAAGTCAAAATATCACTATTTGCAAATGATATGATACTATACTTAAATGACTCCAAACGTTCCACCAGAGAATTACTAAACCTGATAAACAATCTTAGCAAAGTGGCTGTATATAAAATTAATTCAAACACCTCAGGAGCCTTCCACTATTGAACAGATATATAGACTGGAAAAGAAATCAGGGAAATAACAGCCTACACAATATTTACAAATGACATAAAAATCCTCGGTGTGATTCTAACCAAACAAGGGAAATATCTGTATGACCAGAACTTTAAGTCTCTTAAGAAAGAAATTGAAGATCTCCGAAGATGGGCAGTCCTCTAATGCTCCTAGGTTGGCATATAGTAAAAATGTCAATTTTACAAAAAGCAATCTGCAGATTCAATACAGTCTCCATCAAAATTCCAACTCAATTTTTCAAAGAGTTAGAAACAACAGTTTACAAATTCATTGGAAATAACAAAAACCCAGGATAGTGAAAACTATCTTCAAAAATAAAACAACTTGTGTGGAAATCATCATCCCTGGCCTCAAGCTGCATTACAGAGACACAGCAAAATTGATTTAAAAAAAAAACTGTGTAATATTGGTACAGAAAGAGGAAGGTAGATCAATGGAATAGAAGTGAAGATCCAGAAAGGAACAAACACACCTATGGTCACTTGATCTTTGACAAAGGAACTAAAGTAATCCAGTAGAAAAAAAGATAGCATTTTAAAAAATTGTGTTGATTCAATTGGAAGTCAGCATGGAGAATATGCAAATCTATCCATTCTTATCACCTTGTAAAAAGCTACATCCATGTGTATCAAGGAAATGGGGAAACATGGGAAATGGGGAAAATTTCCTAAAAAGAAAAGGCTTATGTTGTAAGATCAAGAATCAACAAGTGGAACTTAATAAAACTTCAAAGCTTCTATAAGGCAAAGAGCATTTCATTAGGACAAAACATCAAACATTAGACTGGGAAAAAAAGAATCTCAACCAATCCTACATCCAATCAAGGCCTAATAACCAATATATACAAAAACCTCAACAAATTAGACTCAAAGAGCAAAATAACCCTATTAAAAATGGGATACAGATCTAAATGAAGAATTCTCAGCTGACGAATATTGAACAGCTGAAAAGTCCCTAAAGAAATGTTCAACATCCTTAGTCATTGGGAAAACGCACATCAAAACAGTCCTAAGATCCCACCTCACACCAGTCACAATGAGTAAGATCAAAAACTCAGTTGACAACAGATGCTGGCAAGGATGTGGAGAAAGAGGAACACTCCTCCATTGTTGTTGGGATTGCAAGCTGGAACAACTATTCTGGAAATTATTCTGGAGGTTCCTCAGAAAATTTGACACTACCTGAGGACCCTTTTATACCTCTCCTTGGCATATAGCCAAATTATGCTCCAACGTAAAGCAAAGACACATACTCCACTATATTTATAGCAACTTTTTTTTTATAATAGCCGGAGGCTGGAAAGAATCATTTGAAGATGTCCCTCAAATGAGGAATGGATACAGAAAATGTGGTACATCTACACAATGGAGTACTACTCAGCAATCGAAAACAATTACTTCATGGAATTCATAGGCAAATGAATGGAACTAGAAAATATCATCCATGCTGAGTGTAGTAAACCTATCACAAATAAATGTTCATGGTATGCACTCACTGATAATTGGATAGTATCCCCAAAGCTCCTAGTTTCAATCCGTAGAATCCATGAATCTCAAGAAGAAAGACAACTAAATTGCAGATAATTCAGTCCTTCGTAAAAGAAATATCAAAAGTATTAATAGGAGAAAATATGGAGACAAAGTTTGGAACAAAGCCTGAAGGAATGGCCAATCAGAAATTGTCCTACCTGGGGATCCAGCCCATATATGTGCAGCCACTAAAAAAAAAAAAAATATTGATGAAGACAAGAAGTGCATGCTGACAGGAGCCTGATATAGCCATCTCATGAGAGTCTCAGGTAGAGTGTGACAAATACAGAAGTGACTGCTAGCAGCAAACCATTGAACTGAGAATGAGGTCCCTGTTGAAACAGTTAGAGAAAGGATTGAAGGAGCTAAACTGAAACCTCTTAAAAACAACAATACCAACCAACCAGAGCTCCCAGCGACTAAACCATTACCCAAAGTGTACACATGCACAGACCCATGGCTCCAGCTTCATATGTAGTGGTGAATGGCCTTGTTGAACACCAATGGGAGGAGAAGCCAAGGTTCTATGAAGGCTGGACCCCATAGTTTAGAGGAATGTCAGGGTTGGGAGGTGGAAAGGGGGAAGTAGTTGGCGACGGTGAACACCCTAACAGAATTTGGGGAAGAGGGATAAGATAGGGGGTTTATGGATGGGAAACCAGGAAAGGGAATATCATTTGAAATGTAAAAAATATTCAATTAAAAAAAGAAAAATATCCTATATCCTAAGACAGGATACCAAAGATAGCCTGGAGGATCACTGATCATTTTGTCTTTTCCCGATATGGCAATATAGGAAAACCCCTCTTCATAAGCATTTCACAATTCATTGTTTAATATACTTTGTAAAGACAAGAGGCCAACTCTGGCCCATTGGTCTATCTTGGCTCTGATCCTTAATAACTGTGGCAACAATATTATTTATTTGATAAATTTATATAATTATTGCCTTCTTACTGCATTGTTCTTTAAAATAATTATTTGGATTTCGTCACATTTTCATGGCATTTGAGGATACATAATGTAAAATTTAAGCCACACAGAGGTCATATAATTACTTTGAGATACATTGAGGGGACCATCAGGGAGATAGGTAGTCCAATCAGGCACATGAGGGACAACCATGCCTGTGTTTATGCATTACATTAAAAATAAGTTCAAATGAGTTAGGACACCAAGTTCTTTCTTAGTTAAGAAACATGGGTTACTGGGAAAAGACTCAGCTGATAAAATGTGTCCTACTCAGGCCTTTTGAAATGAGTTTGACTACTAGAATATATTATAAAAGCCTGTTGTGATAGCATGTGCTTTTTATCTCAGTAGTGGAAAAATAGAAGTAATCCTTTCCCTTGAACTTCCCAGCCAACAGTAATGCCAAATTTCAACTGCAGATCCAATAAGAGGGTCCTCTTCAGGGACACAAGCAAAGACGGTGCAGGCCCTTCAGGTTCCTGCCTTCAAGGAGAGCTGAAACACAGCCCTCAAGGAGCAATTTCAGGCCTGAGACCAGAGGTAAGACTAACTTTTCTTCTCCAAGTGACCTACCTGGGGGACTCAGGACACATACCCACAGGAACTAATGAAGACCAGAAGACAGGAAAGACTACAAGCCTGAAAGCAGAATACTCTGTTCCCATAACTGGCTGAAAGAAAACAGGAAAAAAGGTATACAGCACTCCTGACACACATGCCTATAAGACAGTCTAGCCACTGTCAGAAATAGCAGAACAAGGTAACACCAGAGAAAACCTGATGGCGAGAGGCAATAGCAGGAACCCAAGCAACAGAAACCAAGAATACATGGTATCATCGGAGCCCAATTCTCCCACCAAAGCAAACACTGCATATCCATACAAACCAGAAAAGTAAGATCTTGATTTTAAATCACATTTCATCATGATGATGGAGGACTTCAAGAAACACGTAAAGAACACCCTTAGAGAAATGCAGGAAAACATAAATAAACAAGTAGAAGCTTTAGAGTGTAATCACAAAAATTCCTGAAAGAATTACAGTAAAACACACAAAAACGGTGAAGGAATTAAAAATGAAAATAGAATCAATAAAGAAAACACAAAGGGAGAGAACCCTGGATATAGAAAACCAAAGGAAGAAACAAGGAACAGTAGATACAAGCATAACAAACAGAATGCAAGAGATGGAAGAGAGAATCTAAGGAGCAGAAGATTCCATAGAAATCATTAACACAACTTTCAAAGATAATGTAAAACATAAAAGCTACTGCCCCAAAACATACAGGAAATCCAGGACACAATGAGAAGATCAAACCTAAGGATAATAGGTCTAAAAGAGAGTGACGACTCCCAGCTCAAAGGACTAGTAAATATCTTCAACAAAATCGTAGAAGAAATCTTCCCTAATCTAAAGAAAGTGATGCCCATAAACATAAAAGAAGCCTGCAGAACTCCAAGTAGATTGGACCAAAAAATAAACTCCCACCACATAATATTCAAAACACAAAATGCACAAAAGAGAGAAAGAATATTAAAAGCAGTAAGGGAAAAGGTCAAGTAACATATAAAGGCAGAGCTATCAGAATTACACCAGACTTCTCACCAGAGACTGTGAAAGCCAGAAGATCCTGTACAGATGTCATATAGACCCTAAGAGAACACAAATGCCAACCCAGGTTACTGTATCCAGCAAAACTATCAATTAACATAGATGGAGAAACCAAGATATTCCATGACAAAACCAAATTTGCACAATAACTTTCTACAAATTGAGCCCTACAAATGATAATAAATGGTAAAGCCCAAAACAAGGAGGCGAGCTACACCCTAGAAAAATCAAGAAAGTAATCGTCTTTCAACAAAACAAAGAGAAGACGAGCACACAAACATAATCTCACATCTAAATGCGAATATAAGAAGAAGCAACAATCACTATTCCTTAATATTACTCAACATCAATGAACTCAATATCCCAATAAAAAGACACAGGTTAATAAACTGGGTACACAATGAGGATACAGCATTCTGCAACCTAAAGGAAACATACCTCAGGGACAAAGACGGACACTATCTCACAGTGAAAGGCTAGAGAACAACTTTCCAAGCAAATGGTCTGAAAATGAAAGCTGTAGTTGCCATTCTAATTTCGAATAAAATCAATTTTGAACTAAAAGTCATCAAAAGGGATAAGGAAGGACACTTCATATTAGTCAAAGGAAAAGTCCACCAAGATGAACTCTCAATCCTAAATATTTATGCTCCAAATGCAATGGCACCTACATACATAAATGAAACCATACTAAAGCTCAAAGCATACATTGCATCTCAAACAATAATAGTTGGAGTTTTCAACACCCCACTCTTATCAAAGGACAGATCATGGAAACAGAAATTAAACAGAGACATAGACATACAAAGAGAAGGCATGAACCAAATAGACTTAAAAGATATTTATAGAACATTCTATCGTAAAACAAAAGGATATACCTTCTTCTCACCACCTCATGATACTTTCTCCAAAATTGACCAGATAATCAGTCATAAAACATGCCTCAACAAATACAGAAATAAATAAATAATCCCATGAGTCCGCTCAGACCACGACGGCCTAAATCTGCTCTTCCATAACAATAAGGAAAGAAGACACACATATACATGGAAGTTTAACAATGCTCTACTCAATGATAACCTGGTCAAGGAAGGAATAAAAAAAGAAATTAAAGACTTCTTATAATTTAATGAAAATGAGAGTACAACATACCCAAAGTTATGGAACACAAAGAAAGCTGTGCTAAGAGGAAATCGCATAGCTCTGAGTGCCTGCAGAAAGAAACAGGAGAGAGCATATATCAGCAGCTTGACAGCAAACCTAAAAGTTATAGAACAAAAAGAAGCAAATATACCCAGGAGGAGTAGAAGACAGGAAATAATCAAAATCAGAGTTTAATTCAACAAAGTAGAAACAAAAAAGACTATACAAATAACCAACAGAACCAAAAGCTGGTTCTTTGAGAAAATGAACATGATAGATAAACCCTTAGCCAGACTAAAAAGAGGACACAGAGAGTCAGTCCAAAATAACAAAATCAGAAATGAAAAGTGAGACATAACTGCAGAATCAGAGGAAACTCAAAAAATCATCAGATCCTACTACAAAAGCCTATATTCAACAAAACTTGAAAATCTGCAGGAAATGCACAATTTCCTAGACAGATACCAGGTACCAAAGTTAAATAAGGAACAGATATACCATTTAAACAATCCCATAACTCCTAAAGAATTAGAAACAGTCATTAAAGGTATTCCAATCAAAAAGAGCCCAGGTCCAGATGGGGTCAGTACAGTGCCCTATCAGGTCTTCATAGAAGACCTCAGACCAAAACTATCCAAAACTATTCCACAAAATTGAAACAGATGGAGCACTACTGAATTCCTTGTATGAAGCCACAGTTACTCTTACACCTAAACCACACAAAGTCCTAACAAAGAAAGAGAACTTCAGACCAACTCCCTTATGAATATTGAGGCAAAAATACTCAATAAAATTCTTTCAAACAGAATCCAAGAACACATCAAAACAACCATCCATCATAATCAAGTAGGCTTCATCCCAGTAATGCAGAGATGGTTTAATATATGGTTAACTGCCGCGCCCAACCTCGACCAACAAGGAAGACACTACCACAGGAGATCTTCTTCAAGCAGTTTTATTCAGGAACCTTGATTCAATCTTCTGACCTCTCTCTCTCTGGCTCTCTCTCTCTGGCTCTCTCTCTCTTGACTCTCTCTTCTGTGACTCTCTCTCTTTTGACTCTCTCTCTCTCTCTCTCTCTCTCTCTCTCTCTCTCTCTTTTCTCTCTCCCCCCTCCCCCTCCCTCCCTCTCTCTCTCTCTCTCTCTCTCTCTCTCTCTCTCTCTCTCTCTCTCTCTCTCTCTCTCTCTCTCTCTCTCTCTCTTTCTCCTCTTCTGGGGAACACTCTGCACCACACTTAAAGAGCTAGCACTGGCCAGTCCTAGCAAGCCATGTGGGTCATGTAGATAGGCTGTCACTATGCGGAAGCTAGCGGGCCAGGCAGACATAGCCAAATAAGGACTTGTTTACTGCAAGGAGCGCTCAACGTTGGGAGGGTGGAAGGCGGAAACCAGCGCCATCTTTGAGGCGCGGCACGTCGCAACTCTCTACAGTTCCCCCTTTTTGTTTAATTAATCATGCATTATAGGCCAATTCTGTGTCATATTACATGAATGATTGACAAAACATTGAGATTGTTATACAAAGGGTTTTATTATAAACCAAGTTAATATCAAAGAGTGACTATATAGAGAGACATAACCATACACACACACATACAAACACACACACACACACTTATACACATAAGCATATACATACACACAAATTTTACACACAGAAACATGTACCCCTAATTTTTTGTGTTTCAGATAAGAATGCTAATACCAATCTCTAGGTATTCTAGTTTGACCCAAAATTAGGGTGGTATCTTTAGTCTACATATTTGAAAATCAAAAATCTCCTAGGAAGTATTATCAGGTCTGTTGTATAATTCAGAAACTAAAAACAGAAGAGACATTGAAGTATGTTTTCTCATAGTCAGTAAACATAATGGAGGGAATTACATTTTTTCCATCTAATTGCCAATTTTATACCTGTGTGACTTCTGTGGAAAATGTTGAAGAAAAGCATTGTAATATACATGTATGTGTCTGTGTTTATGTGAGACAGAATCCATTTATTCAATGGTGTTGCTATGTGCAGAAGACAAATTAGTGTCATGTGACTTCCATTATCAATCTCTTTTGTCTTTTTTATTTTTTTTGTCATTCTATCTGTATCTCACTATTTTGCCTAGACTAACTGACCTGTCCTAGCTATCCCTGCTTCTACTATTCCACCCATCACTGTATCACGCAACTTACAATTCACTATCATGAGCACTGTCTTTGACATAGATGTTAAGAATTTGCACTCACGTCCTCATGTTCATGCGACACGACTTCCTTCACTCATTGAAACATTTATTTTACCTCAGCCCATAAAGAGATGCTGACAGAAAAGTACGTGTTCTGTAGCAATGTCATGATACAGATGCTTTCTATAACTCTACCTCATATACGTGGCTCATGACAGTGTTTACTATGTGAATGTTTTGATGCATACACAATGCTGAACAAATTTCTATCATTCATACCTGAAAAGTACACAAACATTTTTGTTGGCCTATTTATCTTTGCTTATAGCCCATATCACAATTAAAGTAGGTGTTACTTAATGTTATGTGTAGTTTTCCTGGTCTTAGCATTAAGCATAATGCTTAGTACACGGCTGCTGAACCTATGCAGGTGGAACTTGATCAACATGATTCAATACATCTTATTCCTGATGTTGAGAATAAACAGTATGAAAAATCTACAAGTAAAATCATACTGTTTATTTCAGAGCTGGAGTATTCTCCTTAATTATGTGTGCTCGCTCTGATTCTTTTAGCAGTTGAAGTAATTACGAAATTTATATAAAGTAAATTGGATTTTCATATCAAAGAGACAAGTTTTACTGGGAGCATCTTGAAAAGCATAATTGATGTTGATTAATTGAGTCGATATTACTGCAAATAGCAAAAATGGCTTGGAAAAACCTATTAGAAAACCCATGGTAGCAAAGATTTCTGTGGTTGTGTTCACCTGTGTGTGTCTGTGTCTGTGTGTGCGTGTGTTTGTGTGTGTGTGTGTGTGTGTGTGTGTGTGTGTGTGTGTGTGTGTTGTGTGTGTGTGGAGTAGGGACAGGGAATACAAGGACTGTTGTGCTCACAAACATGAAAAATTCAGAGGTCAAAACCAAGTACTATTCCTCAGTTGATATAACAGGAATATTTGATAACTCTACAGGACATAGGCTCTCCATGAAAAGGAGGCTCAGTGAAGGGTTATGTGACACTGGCTTTTTCCTATGATGCTAGCCATAGTAGCAACTTTAACAGAGCATGTTCCCATTGGCTCTGCTCATGGAACTCAGGCTCCCAACACTGTAATGTGAGCACTTCACTGTCAGAGCCAATGTCCCAGCTGAAGTTCATAGTTTTAAAGGCAGTATAATGACAGAAGTAAAAAAAGTTGTTGAAATCAGTGTCATGTTTGATTCCTCTCTCAGAACTATTAACTAATAACGTTTGAGAACTTGACCTCCTGAGGTTCTAGTTTAAAGTGTACATAGCAATACTATATAGACTTGCAATGACTAAGTTAAATCTTGGCAGAAAACAGATGATTATTTAAGTCTTCCTAGTGTATCTTTCGCAGCTAAATGTCTTGTTTAGAAGTAGCTGCCAGATAGAGGGTTGAATATGACAGCCACAACATATGTGTTAAAGGTTCAGGCATGCTTTTACTTCCTGTAATTATGCAGATGAGTGTATAGTTAGAACTATGCAGTGGGTCCCAACCAATCACACCATGCAGCAGGATTAACAACAGAGGTTTATTGGGAGGGAAAATATAGGCAGTCTCTGGAAAAAGGAGGATAGAAAAGAGAGAGGTCATGGAGAATGAAAAAATTATTGGGCCCATGGTATAAAGCTCAAAGTGACATATGACAGGGGCTGTGGGATATTTGCAAAGTGACAGAAACAGAAGCAATGCTGTAGCTCTTTGGGTCACTAGAAATGATGTGTCTCATCACAGAGTCCCTAAGAGCTGATTGTAAAGATACCTGATTGTCATGAAGTCACTTCTGTCCATGGATGTGACTGATTGCCAACAGTCCTCCTCTTTTCCTATCATAAAAAGGGGCACAAAAATGAGGGGGAAATGATGACGCAGGAATAGGAGCACTGGATCTCTTAAACTCCTTCCTACTGTCAAGGGAAATCATCAATTTTGGAAAGGAGCTGATCCTCAACATCAGAACTCATTTGATAATCATTTTCATTGGGCTCTTCTGTGGTTAGGGGTTGCTAATCCTGTAAGAGGAACTGATTGTTTGGTTAGAATATTTTTTTTAATTTGTCATTGATGGTATATGGAGATAAAGTTAACAGAGGAGGGAGGAAATAGTGAAAAAAATGAGAAAAATGAGAAGTGGTGTTAGAAAGGGCAGTATCCATTTCCACGTGGGGTTTTTGACAACCTAGGGATCAGGGGCATCAAGTTGGTCTTTACAGAGAGAAGAGAGACCAAACAGTCTCTTTCATATCAAACCTGACTTGTCTGTTGCTAGGTAAGATTTAATATGGTCGAAGAAGAAATGCTAACACGTACTGATTCAGAAAAATACACAGACAAGGGCTTGAGTTTTTTTATTTCCTCTCAAAAGTAAGATAGGAATAATGGAAAAGAATATCTGAGATGCAAATGTCCTTAACTGTGTTGTATGCTCCGTCTGATGATTTTTATTGTCTCAAATATTATTCTGCATTAAGTAAGAAAACATGAATTATAAATTACTTTTGGCTAGTAGAGAATATAATTAAAATTTAATGCTGGGTCTTCTATCAAGCACGGGCTTGAGACAAGGTATATTGCTGCCTTATACATAAATACTTTCATAAAAAAAAGTTTTTGAATTAAAAGAGCTCTAAGGTCTGGTTTACCTCAACATTATGATTGTTTTAATTATCTTGTTACAGTGGCATATACTCCAAATAAAATTCACAAGGTACAGATTGTGATGTACCTCTGCCCTCCGAATACACAGGAAATCTAAGTAAATACATATGACCACATGGAAAATGGTTATTACAGTGTATACTTCTTGTATTAGTCAAGAGGCAATGATTTTTTGTTTTTTTGGTTAATAAAAGTATTCAATAAATCCCTGAAAGTAACATTTTGAATATCATTCAAATTCATATAGCATACGTGTTAGTTGAAAATGGCTTATTCCTGAGCAGATCACACCAAGCCAGCACAGTTTTCATCACAGAGGTCCTTTAATGAAAGAATGAAAATAGTGAGAAAGAGAAACTTGTCCACTCTTTCATCTGATGTATGTGAGGTAGGTAACACAGATTGTTAGGTGCACAGGTGATGCAAGTGAGGCATGCAAAGGGAGTATATGATGGTTGGCATGGCAACAGACACAGGAAGGTTCCTTTGCCTAGGGATGATATCATGGCTGGATTCAGACGCTTGCTGTAAACAGTTTCTGATGCTAACAATATAGACTAAATCCACCTTTCTGGTAAAAGTGGTTTTGGTATTGGATGCATCATGAGGGTGATGTTGCTTAGTAAGCAAAATCATTATGGAATGAAAACAGTGACTAGAGTAAGATCAAATTTTATTGCTGTCAATGATTCTATTAGAAGTTATTTTTATCACAAAAGAAAAGAGAAATAGGTTAATACATACCGTTCCCCTACTTAGTAGTTCAGAAAAATGGTCAAGTTCACAGATTTGCCTAGAATGATTGGAGAGTAAAAGACAGTGTCATTAGCCCATTTTACCTTGATGATAGTGTTGCTTAAAATGCCTTCTATGTGGAAAGAGAAGAAACACAGTAGAATCCTTGGATTCTGTTCCTAGAGAAATGGATACCTAGCAGTTAAACAGTAACATGAGCAAAGAGAGACTTGACTTTTACATTTTTCAAAAGAGAAAGACTTTTGAAACAGATAGGGAAGAATTGTTTGAGATATATATATATATATATATATATATATATATATATATATATATATAGAGAGAGAGAGAGAGAGAGAGACAGACAGACAGACAGATATAGATATAAATAAAATGAGATCACAAAATGAGCAGTAGAGAAGTGTTAAAAAGCTTTCGGGTTTCTGCTTATGCCTGGGGCTGACCTGTTCCCACAGCTCTCTGTACCAGATGACTTTGGATAGATTATTCCATGGAAGAGAGAGCCGGACTCTCAGAAGTGCAGACAATCCTGAGAGCTGAGGGGATACCATCACTTCTGCTCACATTCCTGGCCCAAGAATAATCTATCCAAAGCCATCTGGACACAAAAGCCTAGAAACAGACTCCAAAGAATCAAATAACCCAGTTAAAGAATGGGGTACAGAGTTAAACAAAAAATTCTCAACTGAGGAATATTGAATGGCTGAGTAGTACCTTAAAAAAAATGTTCAACATTCTTAGTCACCAGGGAAATGCAAATCAAATCAACCCTGAGATTCCACCTCACACCAGTTTCAATGGCTAAGATCACTTGAAAAAAGATGCTGATGAGGATGTGGAGAAAGGTGAACACTCCTCCATTTTTGATGGAATTGCATGCTGGTATACCCACTATGGAAATCAGTCTGGATGTTGCTCAGTACACTAGACATACTACTACCTGAGGACCCAGTTATACTATTCCTATGCATATACCCAAATTATTCCCCAATATATAGCCAGAACACATGCTCCACTATGTTCATAGCAGCCTTATTTATAATTGCCAGAAGCTGGAAAGTACTTAAATGCCCTTCAAAAGAAGAATGGATACAGAAAATGTGGTACATCTATACAATAGAATACTATTCATCTGTAAAAAAACGACTTCATGAAATTCATAGTCAAGTGGGTAGAACTAGAAAATATCCTGAGTGAGGTAAACCAATCATAAACAAACAAGCAAGCAAGCAAACAAACAAACCAAAACACTCATATGGTATGGACTCACTGTTAAGTGGATATTAGCCCAAAATCTCGAAATACCCAAGATAAAATTCATAGACCATATGAAGATCAAGAAGAAGGATGACAAAAGTGCAGATGCTTCTGTCATTTTTAAAAGGGGGAACAATATATTCATAAGAGAAATTATTGAAAAAAATTTTGAGTAGAGACTGAAGGAATAGACATTCACAGCCTGCTCCACCTGGGGATCCATCCCATACACATACAACTACCAAATCCAGAGAATATTGCTGATGACAATAAGTGCATGCTGACCTTCATTGGGATTTTTTTAGTCATCAGTCATTGGCTTTAAACTGTTCTGCATGGTTATGTGCATCTCCTGAGAGTAAGGAATTCAGGAAAGGGCGGGTCGCTAAGAAATGTCATCTATAGGACTAGTGACCAATAGTTGCTTCAGCTGGCAGGATGCGTTTCACCCTGGTACCTGATGTTTTCCTTAAGCTTATTTTTCTCTGTTAGTTCTCTCAAACCATACGAACTTTACTGATTTGAAAAGCAAACTAACCAGGGATGCAGCACATTCAACTTATCCTATGTCTCTTCTGAAGAAAGCAGAAGTGTCATCTAAGATTATCCAAGAAGGAGCTATAGCAGGCTGTGTTCTTGATAACAGTTTTCAAAGTCATGGGTTTTATGGTTTCAATAAGGAAGGTATAAGGAAGGAAAAAAGAATGAAAACAATTAGAAAGAAAAGAAGCAGAATACCTTTGCTTTCTTGACTTGACGTTAAATGACATTCAAGTTCCAGTAATGTGTTGTGACTGGCTTATGATTAAAGGACTCATACCAGGTTACATTTTTGATTTGCATTACTCATTATATTTCTGACATGGTGATGAATTTTAGAAATCTGAGCATGATGTAAACAACCTTATATTAATTATTTAATAACCAAAGCATGGTAACTCTCAAGGTCTCAGTGCACATTTTGAAAGTATATAAGGCAAGGAGAGATTTGTCAGTCTATAATTGTATTTGGCCTCAAGTGATATTCAAATTGATTTGTTTAATAATATTTCACTAATAATTTGATAATGGCATAAAAAGTACTTTGATCATATTCTCACACCTAAAATTCTTCCATATCTACCATCCACACACACCCTTCCCTAAACATCCAATTGTGACTATTTTCATTTTCTTTCTTTCTTCCTTTCTTTTTCTCCTCCTCCTCCTCCCCCCTCCTCCTCCTCCTCCTCCTCCTCCTCCTCCTCCTCCTCCTTCTTCTTTCTTCTTCTTCTTCTTCTTCTTCTTCTTCTTCTTCTTCTTCTTCTTCTTCTTCTTCTTCTTCTTCTTCTTCTTCTTCTTCTTCTTCTTCTTCTTCTTCTTCTTCTTCTTCTTCTCCTCCTCTTCTCAAGCCAGGCTAGTTTTTGTTGTTAAACAGTTATCAGGAGTAGGTTCTGTTTTACCTTATGGTTAACCAATAAAGGATCATGACATTGAAGAAACTTGTCTCTCTTTCAAAATTTATTAAATAGCATCTCAGCTAATTGTGAAATATCAGCTTCCTTTCCAGCTTCATGCTGGTGTGTTATATGACTTGTGCTTGCTAAGGTCTTATGGATTGTGTCATCTCTCTGTGAGATCATGCATGCAACACCCCTGTTATGTGTGCAAGATACACTTTTTTTTAAAATCATCTGCCACATCTGGTTATTACAATCATTCTATCGAGTTTTATGAAGACCCCTGAGTTATGAGGGGTATGGTGTGATGTGTACCTCTCATTGTGGGCTGAGGACTCTATGCTCTCTTAATATCTACACATTGACTAGTTGAGGGCCTCTGCTTAACTGCCATCTATTTTAAGAAGAACCTTACCCATCATCAACAAGTGAACCTGTTCTAACTGGATGTCTACATGTAGAAAAATGCAAATAGTTTCATATTGATCACCATGTACATGGATCGAGGACTTCAAAATAAAACAAATTTCCACTAGATCTGATAGAAGACAAAATGAGAAATACAATTGAGCTTGTTAGTACGGAGACAAATTTCTGAAAAGAACACAAGTGGTTCCGACTATAAGATCAACAATTGAAAAAAGGTACTTCATGAAACTGAAAATAGTCTGTAAGGCAAAGGACATTTTCAGTAGGATAAAACAGCAGCTGATATATTGGGAAAGGATCTTTGCCAATTCTATATCTGATAGAAGGACAATATCAAAAATTTAAAAGAACCCAAGAAATTAGACACCAACAACCCAAATAACCCATTAAAAATGGACTACAGAGCTACACAGTGAATTCTCCACAGATTAATCATGAATTGCTGAGTACATAATCAAAGATATGTTCAGAGTACTTAGTCATCAGGGAAAAGAGTACTTAGTCATCAGAGAAATGCAAATTAAATCATCTCAGAGGCTCCATCTTATACCCATCTGAATGGATAAGATTAAAACCTCATGAGATAGTACATTCTGGCAAGGTTGTAGAGCAAGAGGAATACTCCTTCACTGCTATTGGGAGGTCAAACTTATGCAATGCCCAGTTATCACACACCTGAGCATATATTCCAAAGATGATCCACCATCTCACAAAGATGGTGCTCAACTGTGGTCATAGCAGCTTTATTTCTAATAGCCAGAATATGGAAACAAACAAATTGTCCCTCAACTGAAGAATGGATAGAGAAGATATGGTATATCTGAAAAATGGGACACTATTCAGCTATTTAATAAAAAGATATCATGAATTTGTCAGGCAAGTGAACAGGATATTAGAATATCATCCTTAATTAGGTAACCCAGTAATGGTTATACTCATTTATAAGTGGATACACAGAGGGTTATGCTCCATATCCCCTAAGAAGGTAAATATGAAAGAAGGCACATGCTGGGCTCTTTTTTTCTGGAAAATGTGGCAAAGGAAGCACCTAGCCTCAGAGACTTGACATGCCAGTGTGAACAGATACCCAGGGGTTGGTGGTAACCACTCCAAGGTAAAGGAGAGATGGGATTGGGAAAAGATTGTTGGAGAAGGCGGCTGGGAGGGGAAAGTATGATGCAAAGTGAATAATTAAAAAATAAATTTTAAAAAGAAGAAACTTCATTGATTAGGGATGAGAAATGAAATGTTTTATTGATATAGCAATAAGCCACATATTGTGTTTTTAATATTGTATATTAAGTTAATATTATTAATGTTAAGAGACTACTGATACTCTTTTGTCCTATATTTAGTTAAATAAACTTAAACTTTGATTCATTTTTACATTATTTCTTCCTTTCCTGAATTCCTTACTTTCAGGAGATGCAGATAACCAGGCAGAACAGTTTAAAGCCAATAACTGACGAATAAAGAAACCCAATCATTTTGAATGTCAATTTTTCCATGAACCACTTACCCAATCCTGTAATACCAAGACTTGGAAACCCACCCTTGAATATTTTTTCTTTTATAAATCCCCTTCACGCAGACCTTCAGGTTGTTCGACTATCCTGTTACATCAGGAAGATTTGTATGTGCCAAGCTCTTGACCTTATATAAAGACTGGTTTCCCCAGTGTAGGTAAATGACAGAGCATTGAGGTGGGAGTGTGTGGGTGAGAGTGAGAGCATCATCATAGAAGCAGAGGGAGCAGGAGGGGGAAAGTGGATAACATTTGGAATGTAAATACATAAAATACCCAATGAAAGTTGCAAAAGAAAAAAAAAGGAGTCTACTGGGATGAGTAACTAAGACAAGGAGGGAAGTAATAGAAAGGGAAGAAAATATAGAAGAAAGGAAAGAAGGAAGGATAAAGGTAACTTGTTTGTGTGTGTGTGTGTGTGTGTTTCTGTGTTTCTGTGTGTCTTTGTGTTTTCTTTTTTACCTTGTTCTTCCCTATAATCACATGGTTCACACATTAAGAATTATATCTAATAACTGACAGAATATATCTTATACTTCATAATATACTCACACCTATTGCAAAGTCTTTACTAAATTTGAAAAGACACATTTTTAAATTTAATTTAATTTTTTTTTACAGTCTTGATTTTATCCCCCTCCTGGTCCACCCTCTGACTATTCCACATCCCATACCTCCTTACCTTGTCTCCATGAGGATGTCTCCAGCCTTCACACCTTCAGACCTCCCCACTCCCTGGGGACTCTAGTCCCTTGACAGTTAGGTGCATCTTATCTGACTGAGTTCAGACCCAGCAGTTCTCTGCTGTATCTGTGTTGGTAATCTCATATCTGCCGCTGTGTGCTGCCTTGTTGGTGGCCTAGGGTCTGAGAGATCTCAGGGATCCAAATTAAATGAGACTGCTGGTTTGCCTGCAGGGTCAACCTTGTCTCTGGTTTCTTCTAACTTTTCCTTAACTCAAACACAGGGATCAGCAGCTTCTGTCCACTGGTAGGGTGTAAATATCTGCATCTGACTCTTTCAGCTGCTTGTTGGGTCTTTCAGAGGGCACTCGTGATACACACCTTTTTTGTGAGCCTCAGTAATAGTGTCAGGCCTTGAGCTTTCCCTTGAGTTGGCTCCAATTTGGACTGGCTGCTGGAAATCTTTTTTCTCAGGTTCTTCTCTATTTTTGTCCCTGTAGTTCTTTCCGACAGGAAAAAATGTAGGTCAGAGTTTTTGACTGTGTGATGGCAACCCATCTCTTTACTTAATGCCCTGCCTTTCTGCAAGGAATGGGCTCTACAAGTTCCCTCTCCCCATTGTAAGGCATTTCATCTAAGGTGCTTTGAGCCCTGAGAATCTCTCCCTTCCCATGTCTCTGGGACATTCTGGAGGGTTTCCCCCATCTCTACCTCCCGAGGTTGCCTGTTTCCATTGTTTCTGCTGCTCCTCGGGCCTTCAGTCCTGTTTCCCCCATTCAATATCTGATCATATTCCCCTCTTTCCCTCCATGTTTTCTTTTCCACCCAGGCCTCTCCTTTCCTCTTCCCTCCTGTCATTCCTTTCTGCTCCCTTTCTCCTAGGATAAAGGCGTCCTCACTAGGGCTCTTTGCGTTGTTAACCTTTTTGTGTTCTGTGGCTTGTATACTGGGTATTGTGTATTATTTTTGCTAGTGTCCACTTATGAGTGAGTATGTACCTTGCATGCCCTTTTGGTTCTGACTCACCTCACTCAGTATAATATTTTCTAGTTCTAGTCATTTGCCTGCAAAACTCAGGATTCCCTTGTTATTAATAGCTGTGTAGTCTGTGATTTTTATTTATCAAGTCACTTTACTTCGTTCATTAACTAAAACTATCCCAACTGTATGAATTAATATATCAACTTAATTATATTTCTGATTAGCATGTGTGTGAAAATAATTATATTACAAGATATATCAACTCTATGCTTCAAAATAATATAGTCAAGAAAAATGAAGAAGGAGAAGCATAAGAGCATAAGATGTAAATCTCTGCTTCCCTCTCGCTCCCTCCCCCCCCCACATCTCTCTCTCTCTCTCTCTCTCTCTCTCTCTGTCTGTCTCTCTCTCTCTCTCTCTCTCTCTCTCTCTCTGTGTGTGTGTGTGTGTGTGTGTGTGTGTGTGTGTGTGTGTGTGTGTGTGTGTGTGCGCGTGTGTTTTGTATACACCTAAAAAGGGAAGATATCAAATTTAATTTTCAGGTACTCTTTCTCAGGAACCTGTCCACTTTGTTTTGACATGAGAATTCTCCTGGTAGGACAATCTGCAGATTAAGTTAGGCAGGCTTTCCACCCAGGCCAAAGGATCTTACTGTCACTTTCTCAGCAGTCCTGTGAAATTAAGCATATGGTAACGTATCTGACATTTACATAATTTCAGGTGCTGGAATTGATGTCTTTATCCTTGAAAGCATAGTATCTTAGTGATAATGAATTCTTTTCATTCTAATTTGAACAAGTTTTTAAATTGCAACTTATCAGTAACTTTGTCATCAAAGCTACAGTCGGAATTATGAAAGTAGCTTGATTGATTTGCATTATGTGCAGGAAGGCTTTAACACAGAATGGAGATACCTTCAAGACAGTACATGGATGTGAATCAATGACCTGCTGCTATTGCTTTCTAGTCATGAGCTTAGTCATCATTGTGGGTCTATGTTTTCCTCCAAGTATCTTCTCCTTGGTGTCTGTGGGTTTCTTTTTGACAAATTGGTAATAAAAAAATAAATCCATTGCTGTAGATCTATTTTGCTATTTTCAGCTAAATAAGCACACCAATAGCATGATATGCACTACATATGCACCAAAATATTTGGGGCTAAATAAGAACAGGGTTATCCAGGGGAAAGTTCTAAATGTGCAAGCCTAACTACTCAGATCCATATGATAGGCCAGGTATGGTATAATGCATCTTTAATATTAGTGTCCCTATGTGGAATAAGAAGCCAGACACACAGAATACCCAAAACATTCAGATATTAGATAGTCTGTAGTACACTGGAATGTGATGTTTAACAGTAGAAAGTAAGAGAGACTACTTAAAGAAGGTAGAAGCTAAAACTGACTCTTGAAAATTGTCCTCTGACTTCTAAATAAACAACATGGCAATGCTTATGTCCTTACATAAGAAAGAAAGAGAAAGGATAAGGAGGGGGAGGATGCAAAAGAAAAAGGAGATAAAGGAAAGAGAAGTAAGTAAAAAGGAATGGAGAAAGAAATTTGAAATTTTGTCATCTACTTCCTAAATGTTAATGTTGCTATAATAAACGTTAAATCATTATCATTCATTTGTCATTAGTTAAAGGAAATCATTTAATAGACATGGATATTTTATATATGCATGTTTATCTATTGTACTTTCATATGTTTTGTGTATCTGATTGTTTTATGCACAGAATCTCAAATGGATGAGTGATGTCTACACAGCTTTGCTTTTTCTTTGATGTTTTAAATGCTCTGTGAGATTAATTCTTCTTGCCTCTTTCATTTGACTGTGAAACAGATACCTCTTTTCTGCATAAGTAAGAACACTGTGCACTATGGTAATAAAAGGGACCTTCAAGACCATTCGATGAAAATGCCTTCTTTTCTTAAGCTTCAGTTTGAAAATGTGCAGTTGTCAATCATTTATGAACTCCTGAAAATTTCTGGTGAATCCCTTCTAACAAACCATCTAAGTGTGATAGCTGGCAGCACATTTGTTTTACATAATCCAATGTTCATAGGCTATGAAATGACCAAGAACATCATCACTAGTATAGTCTATACCCCACACATGTTCTTAAACTGCACATAGTCACATAGTTCTTTACACAACTCTTTCTCTTGATTTGTTACTTCTTCCTTTTTTTTTTTTTTTTTTTTAACGTGGACAGGTTTAATAGGGGAAGAAGAGAGGAAAGGGGGCCACCCATCGGCATGTAAAGGGAAGGGGGGGTGGGGAAAAGAAGGAGCAAGGACTGAGTGCTAGAGCAAAGAAGAACAAAGAGCAAGAGAGAGAGAGAGAGAGAGAGAGAGAGAGAGAGAGAGAGAGAGATAAGTGCTTGATTTGTTTCTTAAGTCTAAAGCATTTTTGCCAAAATAAGGGTGTTGTTCTCATATACTCCATTGCTATGGTTTCCTGTCCAAAAAATGCATGAGATCAAGACAATCAGCACTAAACATTGAGTAGACAGAACCTAATGGGTTCTCATGCCTAGCATAGGATCTATTGAATATCAATGGCTTCTGAGGTAGAGAATAAATGTTGGCCCATGTAAGTCATCAGAGTCCAGGGATGTTCGTATACCCTGTGGGCACTGGCAGAATTTGACTTGGTATATGTGTGTGTGTGTGTGTGTGTGTGTGTGTGTGTGTGTGTGTGTGTGTGTGTGTGTGTGTATGTGTGTGTGTGTGAGTTTAGGTATAGGTATAGGTATAGGTATCGGTATGACAGAAGGAGACAGTCAGACAGTGAGGGAGAAAGGAAATGAGGGAGGCAGTAAAGGAGGAAGTAAGAGAAGAAGGAAGGGAAGGAAGAAATGAAGTTTGAAAGGAAAGAAGAAATTGTGAGACTTGGAGAGGAAGGGAATGGATCTTTTGGAATTACTGAGAGGAGTGTGTGTTGAGTATGATCAAAATACATATAATAATTTCTCAAAGAATTACTAAAATAATATAATGTTAAGAAATGATACCATTATTCTGATCTCAAATGGAGAAGTAGTGCAGAAATGCAGAATGAAGGATTGTTAATTACTTCTTGTAATAGAGGTGGAAATATCTTAAGATGGACTAAGCTTTACAATGAACAAAACAATCTTATTTCTAAATATTGAAAAATATTCTAAAACAAATGCAGATATCACACACCAAAAGTTATATCAATCATACATATCTATATATAATGCATTCAGCTATATAAGTTCACATTCTACATCATTAATTTTATATTTAATGAAAAATGTTCCAGTAATCAAAATACCATCTAAAAGCAAGAAATTGTACATCTTTCTTTCTAAAAAAACTACTCTTGAATAAACATTAATATGATATTCTTATATTATCTCTGAAGCAGAACAGCTCTGCTAATAAAATTACTCATCCTTGAAATTTTGAAACTATAAATTCATGTACTTTGATATTTTATATTTATATTTGAACATGTTAAAAAATTAACACATTTAAAACATTTAATTTCCAACTGTCACATGAATTGAATGCATGGGCAAATAATATTTTATTATTGTAGTTTCCAGGAATTTGAGTCAGTAGGTCTAGGCTATAGAAAGAAGAACAGTGGAAGAAGGTGTAATTATCTCATCCTGGTTGCTCCTTGCTATGTTACTAACATGCATGCTGTGAACAGTCCCTGAATGAAGCTCACACTACCTGGATCGTTTGTACCATCATTTGTGACAAACAGCTAATTCTTGCTGAACTCTTTGAAATGGAATTAAAAATATATTTTTCTACCTTTAAGTTGTGTTTTCAAGTTTCTTTTCATTGAAGATGTGCAAATGTAAAAAATCCAAAGCAGACTTAAGGAAGGGGCTGTATTGCTGTTTTAAAAAAAAAATCAAGCCTGTTATCTAAGTTTTCTTAGATTACCCATAATATAATCTAGCAAATGGAGATTTACTCAAATACCCTAGACCTTCAGTGTAACCCATGCTGATGTCAGAAGTATTAACTTCTTGGAAAGAACTATGTGTTTATAAAGATAATTCTGAAGTTTTAGACAGAAACTGATATTGTTATTCTGGTCTTGTGACATAAAATCAGAGTATCACACATGCCAGGCCCACAGTCTACCAGCAAAGGTATAGTCTCAGCCTGACAACATTAGTATTATAATACCAACATTAGTATTATAATACAGTAAAGAAATCACAAAGAGAAACAATGGTGGAGATAGAAAACCTAGGAAAGAGATCAGGAGTCATAGAAGCAAGCATCACCAAAAGAATATACAAAATAGAAGAGAGAATCTTGTAAAACTCAAAGCGTAAGAGTCTTATCGAACAGGACACTCCTGTGAATGAGACATGAGACCAGATATCAATGCAAAAGCAAGAGAATTATTATTCTAATGAGCTTGGGTTTACTAACATAGGGAAGAGAGGCAACCACGAACAACTCATTAGTACAGTTTTATCCATTTTTTGAGGCAGGTTACAGCAATGGTGATTGGTCATACAAGCATTTTGTGGGCTGAACTGACCTTCAGGTTGCTGCAGACTCCAGCAGTGTCAGGGTCCTTGATCTACATTCCTCTGGATAAATTTGAGACAATCCTGCCTGGAGGTAAGGGCTATCTGGCACCTTGGAGACATTCTCTGAACTGCTCGATCCTGAATAGGAGGGGCTGTTTGGTGCCCTGAGGCTGGTAGAAAATAACTAGTCCTTTTCTTTCAGTATTAGCAGAAGAAAATATCATAGAAAACATTAATTCAATCATCAAAGATAATGTGAAATGCAAAAAGCTTCTAAACCAAGACATCCAGGAAATTTAGGACACAATGAGAAGATCAAACCTAAGGATAATAGATAGAGTAGCTAGCAAAACCTACCAACTTAAAAGGCAAGTAAATATATAATTATGGAAAAAAACTTCCCTAACCTAAAGAAAGAGATGCCCATAAATATACAAGAAACCCACAGAACTCCAAATAGATTGGAACAGAAAAGAAAATTTTCCCATCACATTATAAGCAAAACACATAATGCACAAAACAAAGAATATTAAAAACAGTAAGAAAAAAAAGCAAGAAACATATTAAGGCAGATCTATCAGAATTACAAAAGACTTATCACAAGAGAATACAAAAAACAGAAAATCCTGAGCAGAGGATTGTCATACAGACCCTAAGAAAACACAAATGCCAGCCCAGGATATTGTATCCTGCAAAACTCTTAATTAACATAGATGGAGAAAACAAGAGAATAGATGACAAAACTAAATTTACACACTATCTATTCACAAATCTAGCCCTACAAAGGATAATAGATGGAAAACTCCAACACAAGAGGTTGAAAATGCACCCTAGAAAAAGCAGTAATCATCTTGCAACAAACGAGGAAGAAGAGAGAAAAACAAACACAATTCCACATCTAACAACAAAAATAATAAGAAACAGGAAACAATGATCACTATTCCTTAATATCTCTCCTTTTGTTAAAGAGCAGTCACATTTTCATAAATATTATGTAAAACATACTATATAATATTTTTATATACTATATAGTATTTTTCTTTTTTATTGGATATTTTTATTTATATTTAAAATGTTATTCCCTTTCCCTCTTTCCCTTCCATAAGCCCCATATCCCATCCCTTCCCCATTTGTCTATAAGGATGTCCCCACTCCCCTTTCCAGCCCCCTTCCCTGACATTCCCCAACACTGCAGGTGTAGCCTTGGTAGGAACAAGGGCTTCCCCTCCCATTGGTGTTCAACAATATTATCCTCTGCTGCATAGGCAGCTAGAGCCATGGGCCTGTCTATTTTCAGTCTTTGGGTAATGGTTTAGTCCCTGGAAGCTCTGGTTGGTTGATATTGCAGTTCTTATGAGATTGCAAGCCTCTTCAGTTTCTTCAATTATTTTTCTACCTCCTCCAACAGGGACCCCATTCTTAGCTTAATGTTTGCTACTAGTATCTGTCTCAGTATTTGTCAGACTCTGCCTGATACTCTTAATATCTCTTAACATCAATGCACCCAATTCCCCAATAGAAAGACATAAACTAACAGACTGGATGAAGAGGACACAGCATACACGAAACATACCTCAATGACAAACACAGTCACTACCTTAAAGTGAAATGCTGGAAAACATTTTACAAGCAAATGGTCACAAGAAACAAGCTGGAATAGCCATTGTAACATTTAATAAAATTGACTTTCAGCACTTGAAGACCCAGCTATACCTTTACTGGGCATATATCCAAAAGATGCTCCAACATCCAAGATAAAAGATACTACAACAAAGACATGTTCCACTATGCTCATAGCAACCTTATTTATAATAGCCAGAAGCTGGAAAGAACCCAGCAGAAAAATGGATACAGAAAATCTGGTATATCTCTACAATGGAGTACTACTCAGCTATCAAAAACAAAGACTTCATGAAATTCATAGGCAAATTGATTTAACTAGAAAATATCTTCCAGAGTGACCTAACCCAATCACAGAAAAACACACATAGTATGCACTCACTGTTAAGTGGATATTAGCCTAAATGCTCAAATTACCCAAGATGCAATGCACAAACCACTTGAAACTCAAGAAGGATGACCAAAATGCGGATGTTTACACCTTCTTTAAAATGGAAACAAAAATATCCATAGGAGGGGATAGGGAGACAAAGTTTAGAGCAGAGTCTGAAGGAATGGTAATTCAGAGCCTGGCCCACATGTGGCCCACACATATACAGCCACCAAACTAGATAAGATTGATAAAGCTAAGAAGTGTATGCTGACAGGAACCAGATATAGATCTCTCCTGAGAGATACAGCCAGAACATGTCAAATACAGAGGCCAATGCTAGCAGCAATCCACTGCACTGAGAATGAGACCCCTATTAGAGGAATTAGAGAAAGGTCTGAAAGAGCTAAAGGGGCTTACAACCCCTTAAGAACAACATTGCCAACCAACCAGATCTCCCAGGGCCTAAACCACTACCCAAAGATAATGCATGGATTTACCCTAGGCTCCAACTGCATGTGTAGTAGAGAATAGCCTTGTTGGGCACCAGTGGAAGGGGAAGCGCTCTGCCAAGGTTGGAATCCAGTGCAGGGGAATGTCGGGTGTGGGGTGGGGGATAAGGGGGTGAATGCGGGGAACAACCTTTTGGGGGACAGGGAAGGGATGGGTGCTTGTGGGCAGGAAACCGGGATAGGGAATAACATTTGAAATGTAAATAAAGAAATTTATCCAATAAAAAAAGAAAAAGAATGTAGGCCATTTGTACCAGCAGAAGTTGGTTAGTTTGCTGGGAGGAACAACAAAATCTGTGTCATTCAAGGCTTGGAAAAAGCCCTCAGAATTATCTAGGACAATGTGCTAGTGCTTCATCTTAAGACCAACCTAATAGGTGAAAGAGAATATTCTGAATCACAGAATTTGAGTTGGAGACACGCAGTGTTCTCCCTGGCTCAGCTTTTAATGTCAGTTAGGAAATTACAGGGAAGGTATGTGCCTTTTACCCTAATTCATTAGTTCTGTGTCTAGTGGTCTGACTGATTCTATAATTGATTAGACCTTTATAGGTGTTCCAGATTACTTACTCATTCCAGCTACATAGCTTGGCATCAAAGTTAGATGACAAGGTATCCTCTAATTGGCTAACAATGACTGTGGTTGGGTGACCACAAGTTCCTGGATCTGGTTTCTTATTTTTGAGGAAACAGCAATTTTGGCTTACCTTTTGTAGGGAGTCAATAAATGCCAAACATTTAAAATTTCCATGACATGTTCTTTGTGAGAAACACACAATTTCTGAATCGATAATATTAGGAAATATGTTTGATTCAGCACACATTATGATTAGAACTCTTAGAAAACTTTCAATAATAGAAGGGTGCTTTTGCACAATTAAGATTATTTTCACATTATTAATTTTCTTTAATGATAAATTAAATACTGGGTTTTTAATCTTAATGGGAAAAAAAGACAGTATTCATGTCAGTGACTCCATCAGTGCAGAAATACAGATTTTGGCCAAGAAAACAGGGCAGGTAGGTATATGAAGGAAAGAAAATATAATGCAAAATCATAAATATGGCTGTTGATGACACAGAATTATTCACATGTAAACACACATTTTAAGAAATATTTTATTTTTAAATTTTAATGACAGAGTAATGTTCCACTGTGTAATTATACATTTTCATTTTGCATTAGTCTACTGATAAACATCAATGTTCTTTAAAAATTTCTGGCTACTATGAATAGAGCAGCAATTGACAGAATAAAGCACACATCTTTGTGGTAGTATTGGGGTGTTTAATCAAGGGTAATATAGCTCTAATTTGGGGTATAAGATTTTTATCTTCTCGAGGAAAAGCCAGACTGATTTTCATAGGGTATACAAGTTTTAGTGGAATTCACAGCTAAATGGATTGTACAGAATGCATCATTTTGGCTCAGAAAACCCAGAACCAGAAACACAAAGATAAGTAAAACATTACTCTTAGGCAGGAAGAGTAAGGCCTCTGATCTTATATACTGAGCAATGTCTGAAGCACGAAATTGTACATATTGATTCTTATAATAAAACACACATATAAACAATCATAAAATCAAATCCTAATTATGAGCATACTTAGAAACAAGACTAATTGTCACATAAAGGAAAACCATCTCTTACAGATGAGTTGGCAATATTTACAAAGTAAAACTAAAGATTGCTTGAAACCATCTATTATGTGACTACCAGTAGTTGAAATAATGGTTGTGTGTGTGTGTGTGTGTGTGTGTGTGTGTGTGTGTGTGTGTGTGCGTGTGAGCCTGTGTGAAATGCTCTTGTAAATTTGTGCTGGTGACACAAAAGATGATGCTGGGATAACCCCCCACAAATCACTTTTCTTCCATAATTTACTGAGACAAAACTTAATGCTGGGAACCTCAGGGAAGACCTCAACTTCTGCCCACTATTGCCCACATTCCTGACCCAAGGGGAATCTGCATAATGGCCTCTGGATATAGGAATATCGGTGCAGTAAGCACCAGGGACCTGCTGGCTTTTGCTGTCACCCTGAACTGAACTGAATCGGTCCCACAACTCCCTGGACCCAAATACCTTGGGGGAGAGAGCTGGATCCTCAGAAGTTGAGACAATTGTGAAAGCTGAGAGGAGACAACTGCTTTCACCCACTTCCCTGACTCAAGAGGAAATCGCCTAGTACCATCCATGCCCTCTGGGCACAGGGACAAAGGAGCAGGCAGAAGCAGAACCCTTTGGGTTTCTGCCTTCACCAAGAGCTGAAAGCCAGTCGATAGGAGAGCCTGCCGACCTGCTCCAAGCAACCTGCCTGGAAGCAACAGGTCACACAAACTCAAGAGATTTCTGTTCCCAGATCCAACCAAAAGGAAACAGGTCTACAGGTGTGCTGACAAACAGGACTATAGAAGAGTTAAGCCACTGTCAAAGACAGCAAGACAAGCTAACACCAGAGACAACTTGATGGCTAGAGGCAAGCATAGTAACCTAAGCAACCAAAATCAAGACTACTTGAGATCATCAGAGGCCAGTTCTCACCACAAAGCAAAAACTAGATATACAGAAAAAGCAAGATTTGGATTTAAAAATCACATTTTAAGATGATGATAGAGGACTTTAAGAAGGACATTAATTACTCCCTTAAAAAAATACAGGAAAAGACAAGTAAACAAGTAGAATAACTTAAAGAGGAAACCAAAAATCCCTTAAATAATTACAGGAAAACACAAACAAACAGGTGAAGGAATTGAACAAAACCATCCAGGATATAAAAATAGAAATAGAAACAATAAAGAAAGCACCGAAGGTGGCAACCCAGGAAATAGCAAACCTAGGAAAGAGATAAGGAGATATAGATGCAAGCATCACCAACAGAATACAAGATATAGAAGAGAGAATCTCAGGGGTGAAAGATAATGTAGAAAACATACTGACAGTCATTAAAGATAATGTAAAACACAAAAAGCTCCTAGCCCAAAACATCCAGAAAATCTAGAACCCATTGAGAAGATCAAACCTAAGGATAATAGGTATAGAAAAAAGTGAAAACCCCCAACTTAAAGGGCCTGTAAATATCTTCCACAAAATTGTAGAAGAAAACTTCCCAAACCTAAAGAAAAAGATGCCCATAAAGATACAAGAAACCTATAGAACTCTAAATAGATTGGAACAGAAAAGAAATTACTCCCATCACATAATAGTCAAAACACCAAATACACAAAACAAAGAATGAATATTAAAAGCAGTAAAGGAAAAAAGGTAAAGTAACATATAAAGGCAGACCTATCAGAATTACACCAGACTTCTCACCAGAGACTGTGAAAACCAGAAGATCCTGGAAAGATGTCATACAGACTGAAAGAGAACGCGAATGCCAGTCCAGGCTACTATATCCAGCAAAACTTTCAATTAACAAAGATGGACACACAAAGATAGTCCATGACAAAACCAAACTTATACAAGATCCTTCCACAAATCCAGCCCTCCAAAGAAAAATAGATGGATAACTCCAATACAAGAAGGAAAACTGTACCCTGGAAAAAGCAAGAACGTAATGTCCTTGCAACGAAACCAAAAGAAGAGGGACACACAAACATAATTCCACCTCTTAGAACAACAATAACAGTATGCAACAATCACCAGTCCTTAATATATCTTAACATCAATGGACTCAATTCCCCAACAAAAAGACATACACTAGCAGACTGGATATGTGAAGAGAACCTAGCATTTTGCTGTATAAAGGAAGCACACATCAGAGACAAAATAGACACTACCTCAGATTAAAAGGCTGGAAATTAAATTTCCAAGGAAATGGTCTAAAGAAACAAGTTGGAGAAACATTTCTAATTTCAAATAAAATCAACTTTAAACCAAAGTTATCAAAAAAGATAATTAAGGACACTTCATATCCATCAAATGAAAAATCCATCAAGATAAATTCTCAATCCTGAATATGTATGCTCCAAATGTAAGAGCAAGCATATTCCTTAAAGCATCCTTACTGAAGTTCAAAGCACACATTGAACCTCACACAATAATAGTGGGAAATTTAAATACCTACTCTCATCAATGGACAGATCATGGAAACAGAAACTAAACAGAGACAGAAAAACTAGCAGAAGTCATGAAGCAAATGGACTTAACAGATATTTATAGAATATTTTATCCTAAAACAAAATAATATACATTCTTCTCAGCACCTCAAGGTACTTTCTTCAAGATTGACCATAAAATTGCTCAGAAAACAGGCCTCAACAGATACAAGAAGATTGCAATAATCCCATACATCCTATCAGATCACCAATGACTAAGGCTCGTCTTCAACAACAACAACAGCAACAACATAAACAAACAAACAAAAAATATGACAAAAAGCACACATATACATGGAAGTTGAACAACACTCTACTCACTGATAACTTGGTCAAGGAAGAAAGAAAGACATAAAAATTTTTTTAGCATTTAATGAAAATGAAGGCACAACATACCACAACTTATGGGACATGATGGAAGCAGTACTAAGAGGATAACACATATCTCTGAGTGCCTCCAAAAAGAAACTGGAGAGAACATACAGTACCACCTTGACAGCACACATAAAAGCTTTAGAAAAAAAAAAAAGAAGAAATCATACCCCAGAGGAGTAGAAAGCAGGAAAAAATCAAACAGTGCTGAAATCAACCAAGTGGAAACAAAAAGCACTGTAAAAGAATCCATAATACAAGGAGCTGGTTCTTTGAGGAAATCAACAAGATGGATAAACCCATAGCCAGACTAACCAGAGGGCACAGAGTTTGTATTCAAATTAACAAAATCAGAAATGAAAAGGGAGACATAACAACAGAATCTGAGGAAACTCAAAAAATCATCAGATCCTACAACAAAAGCCTGCATTCAACAAAACTGGAAAATCTGTATGAAATGGCCAATTTTCTAGACAAATATCAGGCACAAAAGTTAAATCAGGATCAGATAAACCATCTGAAAACCCCCATAACTCCTAAAGAAATCAAAGCAGTCATTAAAAATCTCCCATCCAAAAAGAGCCCAGGACCAGATGGGTTTAGTGCAGTAGTATTCTATCAGAACTTCTTGGAAGACCTCATACCAATACTGACCAAATAATTCCACAAAATAGAAACAGATGGAGCACTACCAAATTCCTGCTATGAAGCCACAATTATGCTTATCTCTAAAGCACACAAAGACCCAACAAAGAAAGAGAACTTTAGACCAATTATCCTTCTGAATATCAGTGCAAAAATACTCAATAAAATGTTCTCAAACTGAATCCAAGAACACATCTAAGTGATCATTCATCTTGATCAAGTAGGCTTCATCCCAGGGATGCAGGGATGGTTCAATATATGGAATTCACTTACAGTGGTTCAATGTAATCCACTATATAAACAAACTCAAAGGAAGTAATAAAAAGATCATTTCATAAGATATAGAGAAAGTATTTGAAAAAATTCAACACCCCTTCATGATTAAAGTCCTGGAAAGATCAGAAATCCATATCCCATACCTTAACATGGCAAAAACAATATATGGCAAACCTGTAGCTAACATGAGACTAAATGGAGGGAATCCTGAATCAATCCCTCTAAAATCAGGGACTAAGCAAGGCTGCCCATTCTCTCCCTACTTATTCTATATAATACTCAAATTCCTACCCAGAGCAATCAGAAAAGAAAAGGAGGTCAAAGTGATACAAATTGAAAGGACAAACTCAAAATATCACTATTTTCAGATGATGTGATAGTATACATAAGTGACCCCAAAAGTTCCACCAGAGAACTACTAAGCCTGATAAACAACTTCAGCAAAGTGGATATGTATAAAATTATCTCAAATAAATCAGTAACCTCCCTCTACTCAAAGGATATACAGGCTAGGGAAAATTATGGAAATGGAACAATTAACAATAGTCACAAATAACCAATGAACTGAAAGAACTGTATGAGAAGAACTTCAAGAATGAAATTGAAGATCTCAGAAGATGGAAAGTCTACCATTCCCATGGATTGGCTGGATTAATATGGTCGAAATGTCAATTTTACAAAAGCAAACTAGAAAGTCACTGCAATCCCCACAAAAATTCCAACTTGATATTTCATAGAGTTAGAAGAGCAATTTGCAAATTCATTTTGAATGACAAAACACAAAGGATAGTGAAAACTCTTCTCAACTGTATATGAACTTTTGGCGAATCACCATCCCTGACCTCAAGTAATATTACAGATCAATAGTGATAAAAAACTGTATGTTATAGGTACAGAGAAAGGCATGTAGACAAGTGGAATAGGATTGAAGACCCAGAAATGAACGCACACATCTATGGTCACTTGATCTTTGACAAAGGCTAAAACCATCCTATGGAAAAAAAGATAGCATTTTCAACAAATGCTACAGGTTCAACAGGAGATCAGAATATAGAAGAATGCAAATCAATCCATTCTACAGCCCTGCACAAAGCTTAAGTCCACAAGTCAAGGACCTCCACACAAAACCAGATACACTCAAACTAATAGAAGAGAAAGTGGGGAAGAGTCTCAAACACATGGGCACTAGGGAAATTTTTCTGATCAAAACACCTAGGACTTATACTGTAAGATCAAGTACAATCAAACGTGGCCTCATAAAACTGCAAAGATTTTGTAAGGCAAAGGACACTATCATTAGGACAAAATAGCAACCAACAAATTGGGAAAAGATCTTTATCAGTCCTATATCTGATAGAGGGTTAATTGCAAAAAATATGCAAAGAATACAAGAAGTTAGCCTCCAGAGAACCCAATAATCCTATTAAAAATGGGGTACAGAGATAAAGAATTCTCAGTTGTGGAATATCAAATGGCTGAGAAGTACCTAAACAAATGTTCAACATACTTAGATATCAGGGAAATGCAAATCAAAACAATCCTGAGATTCCACCTCATTGTAGTCAGAATGGTTAAGATCAAAAAATCAGGTGACAACAGATGCTGACTAGGATGTGGAGAAAGATGAACACTCATCAACTGTTTGTGGGATTGCAACTGGGTACAAGTACTCTGGAAATCAGTCTGGAGTTTCCTCAGAAAATTGGACATTGCACTACCTGAGGACCCAGCTATACTTCTCCTCAGCATATACCCAAAAGATGCTCGAACATACAACAAAGGCACATGCTCCACTATGTTTATAGCACCCTTATGTATAATAGCGAGAATTCAGAAAGAACCCAGATGCACTTCCATAGTGGAGTGGATACAGAAAATGTGGTACATCAACACAATAGAGTACTACTCAGCTATCAAATCAATGACTTTTGAAATTCATAGGCAAATTGAGTGAACTAAAATATATCATCTTGAGTGAGGTTACCCAATAACAGAAAAACACACATGTTATACATTCACTGATAAGTGGATTTTAGCACAAAAGTTCCAATCACCCAAGATGCAATCCACAGACCACATGAAGCTCAAGAAGATGGATGACTAAAATACAGATACTTCACTCCTTTTTAAAAGGGGGAATAATATCCATAAGAGGGGATATGGAGGCAAAGTTTAGAGCACAGACTAAAGGAACGGCCATTCAGAGCCTGCCCCACATGTGGCCCATACATATACAGCCACTGAACTAGATAAGATGGATAATGCAAAGAAGTGCAGGCCGACAGGAACGGGATGTAGATCTCTCCTGAGAGCTACAGCCTTAATAAGGCAAATACATAGGTGAATGCCAGCAGCAAACCACTGAGCTGAGAACAGGACCCCTTTCGAGGAATTAGAGAAAGGATTGATAGAGCTGAATGGACTTGCAACCCCATAAGATCAGCAATGCCAATCAACCTGAGTTTCCAGGGACTCAACCACTACCCAAAGACTGACGAATGACTCCAACAGCATATGTAGCCGACAATGGCCTTGTTGAGCATCAATGGAAGGAGAAACTGTTGGTCCTGCCAAGGTTGGATCCCCAGTGTAAGGGAATGTGAGGAGCGACTGGTAAGGGGATATGGACGCAACCTTATAGGAGAAAAGGAGGGCGAAGGGATTGGGGGCTTTTGGACAGGAAACTGGAACTGGTAATAACATTTCAAATGTAAACAAAAAATATCTGATAAAAATGTTTCCAAAGTAAGTAAAATGAAATTATATTAAAAAAAGAAATTCATAGGCAAATGGATTGAACTAGAAAACATCATCCTAGTGAGTTAACCCAGTTACAGAAAAACACACATCTAATGCTCTCACTAATAAGTGGATATTAGCTCAAAAG